>NW_026623423.1:1100509-1125881 GCF_030028575.1 Malurus melanocephalus
AGCAGGATTTGAAGCATGACCTTCCTCCCTGCATTGTGATACTTAGCAATCAAAATCTGAAGCACTGACACTATTTTATTACCAGGATGACTTTTCAAGTGCATGAGCCTCCTGGTGTCCCCAGCCAAAAGGAGATGACGGAACCAGAGGGGTTAACAGGAGTGACAGAGCCCTCACAYGCATTGCTAGAGCCAGGAATGACAGAAGCAGCACACAATCTGCTAAGTGAAGGGCTCTGCTAAGGGCCTCATCAGCACACAGTGCCCAAAGTGTTGACATAYAGGCACAATAAATTTTTATTCCGGTATGTTTTATGGCATGTCAGATCCAAAGAYGTACCTCAAATGGTCTGAGAAACCAGAGAGCAATGATAAGATTGGCAAAGCAATGCAAAAAATGGACACTATTGCACTTAAAAACAAAATCAGGTAAACTCAAGCATTTCAAAAAACTGCAGAAAAAAAAATAGGCTTCTAACATGGTTACTGCCCAGAAATCCTCAGCTACACAAAACTGTTATTTTAATGGTTTTATTCATCGCCTCTAAATAAGAGTTTATTCTTCATATCAAATTCTCTTAATTAGTATCTAAAAGAATTTCCCTCACTTAAGAATTCCCTTATTTCCCCTCACATTAGGATGGAGTCAGGACTACTCCCAACATAACGCCATTATAACCAAGGCATCTTGTCACTGATCTACACAGAGTTACTCCATTTAGTGCAGTACTTTCAAAAACATAACTCAGCTATGATTCCAGAAGACTGGCAGTAAAGAACATCCACAGGCAGTACTTTCCTCATCTACTCCAGCTCTGTCCCCAAAATATACAAGGCTGTGCTGTCCCTGTGACTTAGAAATAGGCAGAGCTCAGGCAAAAGTTCTCATTCTACTGATGGAGAACTGAAAATATTCAACAGCTGAGTCTCCCCAGAAATTTATCTCTGAATTTCAGTGAATATCTCAACACTAAATCACTCTCTTCCAAAGGTAATTTACAACYTCTTTTTGTCTCTGTACTAGTACTCTGGTAACTTGTGGGCAGGATAGTAGTTTTACAAGGCTAGCTCACATGTGGTGTCACCTAAAATACTGAAAAAAAATCATCCTACTCTTGGCTTGCAAGAAACAGGYAAGAGCTCCAGTGACACAGCAGTCTTTCAGGGAGCACATGCARCAATCCCTTGAACTCAGGAAGTGATCAGAGGTACCTAGTGGCTCAAGGGRAATGCAAAATGAGGGTGTTAATACAGTCTCTACAGCCCATGGGCAGAGGAAAGCTACCCCACAATGGTCACAGCATTCAAATGAGATTGCTRCACTCCACCACTTCCTGAGAACCCAGCTTTTCTAATTCTTCTGCATGGTGGGGTAGATGAAACTGATGTGCTGAGAAATGTCTTATAAATTACAGGCTGGAGATATTACTGAATGAGAGCTGTGCAAAAGCAAAGATTGTTCTCATCTTCTTTTGCAGATCTCACAATAAGAGTTGTGTGCACCCAGAGGGCACCACCTGCCACCCCCTCCTGCTTCACACAGCTGTCTTTGGCCGCGTCCATGTGGCATTCCTCACGTCTGGGGTAGGTATTTCTGCAATGGATCAGTTTTCATCCAAAACCCCAATACCCCAAAACCAAAGCTAACCCCAAAAGCAGGGCTGTAGAAGCAGCAGGTTTGTACGCCTGGAAGAGGACATGAGTCAGCTCATGGGGTGTTACAAAGGCTATGAACTCATGACTAAGCTATTTGTGACTTGGAAGTTTTAATATTCATACAGCATTTCTTTCTTTACATCGTGCAGGAATCACAATGTGAAAAATCACTATTTTTGAAACCACTGTGCCAAAGACTCTGTCCAAGGGAGGGAAGTACGAGAAAATCTGGGCTCGTCTATGTAGCATTATGGTTTGTTTGTTTGCTTATTTAAYGAGAATTTTACTGTTTGCATCTTCTCAATTTCTAGGGAAAAAAGCCTGTGCCAGTGGTGAAGAAGAATACTACCTTCTTCCTAAAACAGGTGCTCTTCAGCAAAGGTTCTGAGGCTCTTCATGACAGATCTGCTGGGCAGCTGGGAAAAGGAACAGCCCCTGGCAGAGCAGCCTGAAGCCTTGCAGTATACAGTGAGGAACAAATCAGTGTACAATTGTTTATATGCTGGTGCACAGTCGAGTTTYAAGGAAGATGTGCCCATTGCAGACCTGGGTGATGGTCTTTCTAGAGGGGATACTGCCAGCTCGATACCCTGGAGTAGCAACTTGAAAACTCACTAGAGGAGGAAACTCCTTGCTCAGCACTGGGCTGAAGCAATGAAACAGGATCTGAAACCTTTTGGATGACGGCAGCTCCATTAGTTCACTCATTCTGTTGTCCTAGCCTTGCAATGGAAATAAAAGCACTGCAGAACACTCCAAGATCAGCTCCTGCCAGACTGCATCCTAGAGGCAGTGTGCGCTGCTTGTTTCTAAAATTATCTCCTTTGATGCATGGTTTTGGTCKAGTGTGTTGCCCATGCATTCACATCACCTTCTGAGACCACACACACACATCCTTGCTTGTGGGTCCTGTTTACATCCACTGCCAGGAAACATTACACATAATGTATAATGCGCATAAAACCACAAGCCTTGAGATAAGGCAAAAAAAGAAGAAGAAAAATACGTATCTACACCACTTTGCATGGATGAGATGGCCACAGATGCAGCTTAAAAACTAAAAAAAACAAGACTCAAACCAAGGAGAACAAAAGAACCGGGATCCCATCCGTTCCAGTGTGGGGGTCAGGCAGATGTGCTGGGGAGGTATGAGCAGGAGGAGAGGGTGTCAGATCTCTGCTGCTGCCACAGCTACAAAGCAAGCTGTTCTTTCTGCCACACTTCCCTCTTTCAGAGTAAGAGCTGTTAAGAATTACAGTACTTTTTATGTCTTCCTCTCAAATCCTGCTCCTGCTTTGCATACTGCTTTTTCTGTATCTGCAGCTATCCTTATTTTTCACCCTGTAACTCTCTGGACCATCTTTGTTTCTTTCATTCTCCYCTGGGTGCCTGCCATCCTGCCTTGGGAAGTTAGTCCCTGCATTTCCCTTGCAGGGAAATGTGTTTGATGCCCAATTTGTTCCCCCCTTGCTCACTTTCCTCCCTTGCTCACTTTCTCTGACTGTATGTACAACTTGCTTTCCCTAAGTTTCAGTTTCGGCCTGAAGACCCTATGTGTGGAAGAAGGATCAGCTCAGAATCAGGGAAAGCAGGACATGAACAAGGCACTGGCCTTAGGGAGAGAGATGCAACTGGGCACATCTAGCTGCCTGTCAATGTCATCTGCTCAGCTGAAAAATCCCACAGGGTGTGGATTAGCCTGCACGAGAGCTCAGGTTGGGGATCTGCCATGGAAAACCTTTCAGAAAGCAGTGACTTGTTGCAAACCAAATGTCTAAATTCCTACAAAGTTTTCAGGTAGACATGGCACAGTAGTGGAACAAGGGATGGCTGGTGTGCTGAGCCAGAGCATAAAAGACCTGATGCCCACTGAGGAGGGAATGAATCTGCATTCCATGCACTGAAAGGGTTCACTGTTGAGCAGCTAATGCTCAGTGCAGGGAAGGAYTGGAAAAGACTTGAGATTATGGTGCTCAACTGAAACACCTCGGCTAGAGTCCTACGCAGCCCAAAGGCATACCAGCATCTTACAGCTAATATTCACAGGGGCTTTGTGCCTTTAGGGAGTGCAGGTGCCAAGACTGCCACCCTGAGAGGGTGAGTCAGTGAGACCTGCAGGAAGACAGCAAGCTCATTTCTAACCCAGAACTGGGGGGACAATCCTCTTGGGCAGATGGTGTGAATCTCAGATGGTCCTGTGTGGGCCAGKAGTTGGACTCCATGTTCCTTGTGGGTCCCTTCCAATTCGGCATATTCTCTGATTCTGTGACCTAGCCATTAACAACCTTCTTTCTCAATCCTCCYCCAAGTCTCATTCCCCACCACCTGACTCCAAGACCTGCACTCTCCATTCCAGAGCTGGCCTGCCTGCAAAGCAGTGCTGAACTGTGGACAAGAGCAATYCTGGTTTATTTTTCTCCCATGTAGATCCAGCACAACTGTTCCTGCAAAACTGCAGGGGAGTCTTTGCAGAGGACTTCTCAGAGGACAAGCTAAAGGTAACTTTGTGGAGCTGCTGTACAAAAGCACTTTAATTGCTTTTGATGCTGCAAGACTAACTTCATTAAGCCCTAGGCAGATGAGTCACAGTAGCAGGCTGTACTGGTGAAGGAAACACAATGGGACATGGCAAGAAGGCAGCCTTTCCACAATAATTGGACAATTTCTCTTGTAAGTGGAACTGCCTGATGTCTTGYCTTCAGCTGGACTTTACCAGCAGGTGATCAGAGATATTCTCAAGGATGAAAAGATGCTAAACAGTGCCCAGCATATTTTGCTTCTGTTGAAATGAATAAAGCAATRGTTTTCCTCAAAGGGCCTTAGTGCYCCCAAAGCTCACACTTTCCTTACTTCTTTCCAGCAAAGAGAAAATTGGTRCTCCACATTTACATCCACTGCCTTCACCCAATCAGATCTTGTTAATCTGGCAGACCCTCATCAGTATGTGCAGGGGAAGGGAATGTCTTTGCTGCAACAGCGAACCTGAAAGGCAAAACCTAACACATTCACAGATCCTCTGGCAGGAAAAGGGACACAGCAGACTTTCCACCTTGATTTTGCTAGGCTGAGGTCCAAGCTCCCTTGCTGTGGATGCTGTTATGCACAGTAACTAATGCAGGTGTGGGYCCTGCTCCTGAGATTCTGGTGCGTGTCCAGAAATGCACCTCAGACAGACTCATAGCAACAGTCACCATGATCTTGTGTCACAAAAGCTCAAGCCTTCCTAAAACTATGCTGGCAAGAGAACTTGGAAGCAATCCTGTGTGGAGGATTGCTTATGAATTTGGGAATTTCTAGCCCCTGGGTATCTGAAATTGAAACTGCTACCTGTAAAAAGACAAAACTGTGATGAAGATCCTCCTGATGAGACCGCACCAGCAGAGCTGCTTCACCCTCCACACACACATGGGCAGCATGACCTCATGGAAAGGGTCCCTTTGGCTCCTCCATCCACTGTGGGCAGTGTGGTTCCAGCACTGATTAGACTCTGACTGCAAGAGGCAGTCCCCTCAGTGCACAGGGAAGGGAAGACATGCTGCCTTACGAAAAGGGACAGCTAATTACATGAACTGCAAAGTTTTGTGCTTTTCCCCCTTTTTCTCTTTCTTTTTTTAATATAACATCTAGCTCTCAGGTAAGACTGAATCACTTCTAGGCATACTTGTGTTAAAAAGCATTCAAACTCATCAGATAAGCTTTTAGGACTCTGTTACTTACATTTTCATATAGCAAACAAATACTGTGAAGGCAAGAGCAAAAAAAAAATAAATCAATGAGTGCAGCTGAATTAGGAAAGACTCCTGACATAATAAATTGTCTTAATGATATTGCAACAATGAACGTTAATGAGAATGTCCTCTTTTATTTCTTGTYTCCTCACTGTGAAGTAAGTAGCTATATCCTGAAAATTATAGCTCTGAAACATTATCAAATATTTGCCTGAATGACACAATTTTCATGACAGAATATTGTCCTGAGTTATTATGCAATATGTTTGCAGAAAACTTTGCCAACAAACTGCAAAAGCTTTTTAATTTAGTGCTTATCATTAATTGCCATTGTTTATAAAAAATTTTGAGCATCATGTTCATGGAACTTTATACTTTCCTCCATCTTTAAAATAATAACTAATGAATGCATAGCAGCTTACAYTGGCTGTTGCTGTGCAGATCTAATGGTAACTGCAGAAGGGATTAGCTTTTTCAGAACCTGATTTATGTTAGAGTTTTTACTTTTTGCTGCAGAGATTATGTAGGAGCAGCTGCAGCTCCGCTGTTCAAGTTTATTTGATTTCTGAAGGACTAAAATATGCTGTTTCCCCTTCATCTTTYAGTGTGGGGAGGTGCAGTGGGGATGGACTTTCAGCTAGCTAAGTKCTTGTGTCCAGACCGTTTCTGGTGAAGTCTAGATCAGAACTCCTTCCTGGACAACCCCTGCATGTCTAACCATGAAAAATAAAAGGTATCATCATAAAAAGCCGATGTCAAATTTTGCTGAATCAGTCTAAGCTATTCTCCCCTATCCAGATAACATTTGATTCTTGAAGTTGGTATAAGTGAGGATTACAAGAGCCCATATGGCTAGGGAGCTTTTCCAGGTAACCTTCTTCAAAAGCTTTTTACACTTTCCTTTTCCATTTTCACCATTAGTTTATTTTTATTCTCATAATCGATACATTTATGGAATGAGGGCACTGTGGTAGCAGCTTTCTAAAAACTACAGAAAAAAAAGCCACTGCTTTTTTTTTGTGGCATCCCATGAAAAGCAATGTTCACCAAGGCTCCTTCATTTCAATTGCAAATCTGGAATGTGGCAAGTTTTTAGAAGGGGTGTGAGATTGCACATTTAAATGTGATCTGGGTTAAAGCTGCTATAAGACTGGTTCTATTATCCTGCCGACACATTTAGTGGATTTGTGCTGGCATGGCAGAGGAGGGTGAAAGACTCCTTTTTGTGGGACTCCCAGACTCCACCATCACATTTATAATTGCACAAYTCCCATGCCAGCAATACCAGTGGTCTCTTACCCCTCTGCACGAGGGATTCCTTGCCGACTCTCTCCCTGCCACAGGATACCTGCATTGTTTTCTGGCACTATGCTGCTTTCCACCAGTAAATTCCACAGCCACATGGATGGAGGATGTGGTTATATCCAGTTAAAGCTTTGTGCTTTGCTGTAAGGCAAAGAGTAGAGCTTTATCCCTGGTTCTGCTCAGTGCTTCCATTGCATAGTTAGCAAGTGAGGACGTTCTCAGACATGGCCCCTAATCTCATTTCACTCATTTTTCTGACAGCTGGGGTCTGATCTTTCCAAAACATTGCGCCTTCTGAGCAGTGCTGGCAGGGACTGAATGGGTAAGGGAAAAGKCTCAATGCTCAAGGCCTGAAGGCATAAAGGAGAGGCTTTTTAACATGGAAGCACATTTGCAAGTGGTTACACCTGGTCCAATTTCTGAGGGGAGGAGCAGGAACACCTGCAGAATCACTGAAGAGGTCACACACAGGAGCTAAGTCAGTGGGATAATTCTCTTTTGGCCACTCTCTCACCCTTGAAGGTACCAACTGAGACTCCCAGCTGAGCTCCTCTGACTCAGCCTTCTGAAAACTCGGCCAAAGAACCCATTTTGTGAATCACATGTAAACAAGTGAGTGACACAAACTGTTTTATGTGACTCATTTTCTCTGAAAAGGCACTCTGTAAACAGTTTTTATGGCTAAAAAGGATTCTAATCTGTCAATTACAGCATGCTACGCAAAGGGGCACAAGTGTTCCACATTTTTGTCATTTGTCACACATTGCTATGGCTTGTGTCACACACTGGCAAAACTCTAAAGGTTGAGAAGTTTGGTTATGGTCTTGAGACTATGAGTGCATAGCAGGCAGTCTCTTCATGAGAAAAGACTTTGAAAAACAGCAGAAGGATGCTGCTTAGTGGGAACAGAACAAACCAGCTACAAACASACAGGTAGGGATGAACAATTCGCAGAAGGACATCTGAGTCATTGTGGATCACAAATGGTGGGAAAGAACAAAGCCACAGAAAAGGCCCATTCCACAGCATGCTGCATCAGTAAGGCCCCTCTGCTACAGTCTACTCTTTGAAGAAGGAAGATGTGGACAAACCAAGAAGAGTCCAGAAGCCAGCAAAAATCACACCAAACATGAGCATGGAAATGCTGAAATGGGGCAACAGACACAATATGCATTTAAGATGTGGCCTTCAGCAGWGTACCAACCTCGTGCTATTGCTGCCACAGATCATTGCAGACGAAAATGTGATATCAGATACACGCTGCTTTTATTCACCCTTTCAGAGTTCAACTTCTATTGCAGTTAGTGTATGTGAGAGGCAAGCCCCACAGCAGGCCTTGAAATCACTTGTAATTTTAAAGGAAGGTTTTTCAGACAACCTTCTCCATGCTTCTTTGGGTAGAGGGATATTAATCAAATGAACCTTGAGTCAATTGCTGTCTGCAACCTTTAAACTCTTGTATTAAGAGCACTACAACTAGATAATAGATCAAAAGGAGTTTAGTTTTTGAGGTAGGCCTATAATGAAAGTTTTTAGCAAAAATTACCAGTCTGATTGGGGCAGCTGATAAAACCATTTGGCTGATTCAGACCTACTTTTCATACTCAGCACAAGAAGGGTTGTTATATTTTGTGGACATGACTTTCTGAGAAACAAACGACATGCAGGCCTTGAGATAATAAAAAAAATAGTGAGGAGTGGAAAAGATCCTGATGCTGTTTGGCAAACATTCTGTGTATGGATCATGGTGTGTTTGTGTGCATGTACACGTGCATGTGAGCACATGAAATTTTGTGTATGGCTCAGTGGAAAGCAATATTCACAATTCATCAGTTTTGTGTCATTTGGAGGATGCCGGATGTTTATTACTGGGAATATAATAGTAATTTCCTGTGGGAAAAAACTATTAGTGGAGCAATTCCAAAATGTTTAAAAGATTATCCTATGTGTTTCTGAAACATTCTAAAGGATTTTAAACATTTGTAACATCATGCAGATCTTCCATCAATAACATGTATGGGCCTGTTTATTTTTTATTCAACCAAAATGGAGACTTTCTAAAGCAAGAAAAAAGTAAATCAGAAATCTGGCCTGAAGAGCTTTTCACACAATAAAATGAATAAAATATATCTTACTCTAGCTCAGAAAAAAAAAGTTCTTTTAAAAATCCAGATTCCTGAAGATGCCAAGATTTGAAGCCTGTGTTCTCAATAAAAGGTTGTACACTTCATCTTGCCAAACCTAGAYGCTGAAAAGTCATGAAATTGGCATGAAAATTAAAATCTCATTTAAAATTACACACTAGGTTTTGGCCCTCTGGATTAATGAACTTTAGCTGCCCAGATTTTCAAACTTATTTTTGCAATCATTACAATTAGAAATTATAAAAAAACAACATTGCAGAGGAATGAAGTATAGATGCTCATGTAGTATCAGAACTGAATAGGCTGATATTTGTCAAGAAAGCTTTTTACTAAGAACTTTGTGTCTGTGTCTGGATGGATATTACAAGCCACGCTCCGTTGCTTGCTTTTTAAGTGCTACATTGCTGGAATAAATCACTTGGTTACAACCAACTTCTAAGTCAATTGTTCTGACTGTCTGTGTTTCTGAAGTGCTTTTTATTACAAAACAGGTATCTCTAAAGGACTGTTATCTTAATTAGCGTGTGCAGATCTTTAGTCAATAGTCATTAGTAATTTTGGACAACAGCTGACCAAATTAGGGCCGYGATCCAAGTGACAGCTGACACCATCTACACTGGTTGAATTCACAAAAGCAGGAGCTTTTACTGACAATCAAGGTAAATAATGGCAGAACAGATGCTATGGGGAAAATGTGCTACTGCAGCAAGAGCCCTTCTCACCTCCTTTCTGCAGGCAGAAAGCCAGTGGAAAGCAATGCTGGATTTCATTTTTGACAACAGGGAAATGTTTATTGGGATGCAACAGACCAAGGCTAGGGGCTGCAGAAGTTGTTTTTTCCACTGGCAGTGCAACCTTTTCCTAATGCATGGGCAGATTTTCAGAGGGATTCAAATCCCTAAATAAGGTGGTTGACACCTAAGGAGATTCGCTAAAAGGGTCGAACTCTACCCCTGGAGCAAAACACATCCATTCTTCCTTGCCTGCCTCCATCTCAGACAGCTTTTAGGGGTAAGAACAGAGAGGAGAGCGAGGATATTTCATGCGTTACTGACAATCCCTTCTGCAGTGGGAAAATCCTACGACATCATCTGCTATCAGTGGGTCTCAGCAATGTGCCACAGAAGTAACATCCATCAACAATAGCTGAGCATGTATATTCCATAGCTGTGAACGTCAGCCTCACTGCCATTTCCCCTGTGCCTTTCACTGCTCCTTGAGAGGGAAGTGGGGCCTTGGGGTGGGTATTGTGTGTGAATTTGTCCCAAAGGAGGGAATTTCACWCCTGAGTATAGAGGGTTTATTTGATCTATTCCCATGCACGAATCACTGAGTCTGGAGTGTGAGCAACATGTGAACTAGCATACTCAAAGAAGGAGATAGCAATAATCCTGACCCATGTCCACATGGGTATTATGTAACAGAATAAAGCCTGTGCTGTGAGGGATAATGCTCCTGTCCACTCACATAAAGCYTGCCCTGATGAGTTCCTCATCCGGGGCAGGAGGGGCAGGTTTTGAGCTTGGAGATGTATCTGGTAGTGGGGAAGGAGGCCAGAGGAAGGAAGGACACAGTGGTCTTGGCAGAGAGCAGTTCTCACATTACACAGCATTAACTAAGGGCTGCCACACAAAGTGAGCCAGCAGCTGTGACTTTGTTTTTGTAGGGCTTTTGTGTACAATTACAGCCTGAAGCAGCAGGCACTACAGACTAAGTCGTGCTAKCGCAGCTATTCTGCTCTCCCTTCTCACATGCCCATAAGGAGCAGTCACAAACTTTGCCCWTAAGCTGGGCAGCACAAGGGACATCCTTCCTGCTTGGAAAGTGGTTTGTTATTGGCCAGGCATTGGGGCTGGCACACACTGCTTCTGCTGAAGCTCAAACCTGCAGCTTTCTRCACCGCTGCTCTGAATTCCTCTGACCTTTGGTGCAAAGCAAAGCCAGGCCCTGTCACATCCATAATACAAAAGGGCTGAACACGAAGAGATGCTGCCTGGAGAAAACAGACCCTTGTTGCCCATGTTGCCCAGAACAGTGTGTCTTTCTAAACAATGCTCTTGTGCCTCTGAAGAGTGCTGATTAGTTCTGCCCCCATTCAGGTCAYGTACATAATTTGTAGATTGGTTGGTATACAGACCGGTTGGTTTAGAGTCTCAGGCACTGCACAGTATAGCACTCTGTTATGATAATCCAGGTCCTGACTGGATTTCAGAACCCTTCCCTGTGGCTGCATGCTCCTGAGTTTGCAAGGGATCTGTCAGCAGCAGGAATACCCTGYACTGCAGGAATGACATAGCAGGAGTTAGGCAGACAAATGCATTTTATGAGAAGCAATTACAAAGCTGAGCATATCTGTTTGAGAGGAACTGAGTAAAACATTACTAGAAAAGGTCTGCTATAACTGTCATCCCTAAGATTGGCAACACACTGGCAAGGGGAGTGGGAGGCTATACGAGAATCCTCATTTACTAGAGAGCTCTCTATCTGTCTCTGGAGATTTATGAACCTGGTAGCTTGCTCACTGTTAATGTCCTATACTCCTGAGAAGCCCTTTTTGGTCAGAATAAATTCTGGCCTCCCCCACCATGGTATGAACAGATTGTTATGTAGTTCTCCAAAAGGACCTAATGGAACCATGAAAGATGAAAGAGCACAGGATTTCTTTTGAAGCAAAAGTAAAACTAGTTATGCTTTGGGTCTGTGTTCTTTCTTTTAGAGAAAAAAGAGAAATGAATAATAGATGGTCCCCTGGAAATACTGTTCTACCAGCTCTTAGCTGGAATCAGGCAATACTAATATACTAGGAGCTTAAAAGATGATTCTSTTCAATCTCTGTAACAATATAGTAATTTTAGCCTGGTGAGAAGCCTTTGCAACTCTCCCATTTCCCCTGTAAAGACCTTGAATTTCTGAGTGAAAGGAGTCTTAACCATGTCCCAAGGCAATAGATAAAGAGCCTTTAGCTTCCCTGTCATTCTCTAAAAGTGTCAGATAACCAGGACATGATATAAGGCATTGCGATCAGGAAACAATATACCACTGAAATGCTTCAGCATGCAAGAGACCTCTTAAAAAAAAAAAAAAAAGTACTGTGGAAATAGAAAGTAGATGAGGGTAGTTGAGAGACAGACAGTTAATCACAAGTACCAGCAACACAATAAAACAATAAACCTTGTTTACTACAGGTATTTTCAGCTTTGGGTTGTCAACTGTCTAAGAAAGGGTGAAATGACAGGCTCATAGCATCTAAGGCCAGCATACACTGCATGCTAAAACCACGTTTGAAAATTATTTTCCAGATACTTAGATTTAATACCTATAGATTTAATACCTATAGAAGTCCCATCAGCCTCAAAGTAAATGAAAACAGGTGCTTGATTGTTCCAGTGTGTTTGGTAGAAGCTTGGCAGTCAGGCCTAAAATTACAGCTTCATTAATCAGACATTAACACACACATGCACTCTATTGTAAGAGTTGCTATGAGAAAATTAGGTATGYTTCCTCCTTAATGATCTTAACACTTTTGACAGATCTGACCCTTGCCATATCCATCAACTCACTGGAAAAGTAAAAAATAACCTACAGTGTGTTTTGCTGTCTGCCCTGATCCGAATGTGAAGCAGATGCATCATGTGGCAGAGCATCACTTTAGCTGCTGGTACTTTGTGAGCCAAAGAATTCTTTATTATTTGGTGCCTAAGAGGTGTGCAGAATTTTGCCTCATGCCTTGTGGAATGCCTTGACTTCTCCTCCTGTATTAACCAAAAAGTACTTGGGGTGTGGAAGGGATATAAGTTGTGACCTKAGAAGGGGCAAAGGCCAGGAAAATATGTAAAAGAACTAGCAGATCCTGGCCCAGAAAATTTAATTATGTTGGCAAAACCAGATTCTGAAGAAGGACTAGGATCTCCTCACAGCCTGTGGTCCAAAAGAACAACCAACCAAGTATACTGCCCAGTGCTGGTACCTTAGCACCCATCTTCAACTGGAAGGCAGCAGGTCATTTGGTGTTCAGGCATGTCCAGGTTACGTGTGAAATGCTCTAGAAATGCCTGCTCTGGAAGATGAACTAACAACAAAGGGCTGCCACAAATGAGATGCTGCGTGGCACAGTGGGGCTGGGGATATGGGAGCATAATGTGAGGCTCTGTGCAGCACTCCTTAGGGACTGGTCATGGAACAGCATCATTCTCTTCCTCTTGGGACACACCTTCAAAGCAAACATTCACTCCAGCTCTGTGCAAATCTCCATTCTGTGAGTAGACCAGGAACAGCATTTCCAAGTGGGACCCCACACTCATAAACTCATAACACTCATAAACAGAACTCCACAGGCACTTTGAGATAAAAGAGTTGGAAAAGGCTTGCTCATTCATTCGCACATCAATCCCCAGAATGAACCACAGCCTCACCTAGGCAGTACACTGGCTTCATATGGCTGCTAAGGTCAGATTCCTCTCTGTGCAGGGGACCACTRGAGTAGAGCTTTATAAAGCAAAGACAAGTAAAACTGCATCTCCTAACTCYAGAGCCATGAAAAATCCCTTAACCTCTCCACCATCACTGATGCTGGAGAAGACCTGCTGCCTTTTAATTATCATTCACTGTAACAAAAAAGTTATGATCCATCTGTTGCAGGGCACAAGGACCCAGTAGAGGCTTTTGTCCCTGCAGTAGGCATCATGTGCTCTGCTTCCAGTAATTTCYCCGCAGTTTCAAGCTAGATGCTTTCCAGAAGTCATGTTTCATTTTCAAGTGGGATTTAAAGTGTAGTCACAGTATTCTGTCCAAATGGTGAAGCAGCAGAATAATTCAGACTATGGCTGAAAACACGTTTCAGTCTTCTGTGAATAGCTCCATAGCAGAGCTGAACTCAGATGTAAAGAGGATACAGCTCCCTGGGTTATCCCAGCAATTGGTCACATGCTGAGTTTGGGGTAGGGGATATCATCACATGCAAACCTTCATTTGACCTCTCTCCTCAAATACAAGTCTGGCAGTGACCCAATCCCATGCATTTGTGCWCTATACCAGACTGTCTATCCGTAACAAACCTTATATTAACATTGGCGTTTTCCACTCTGAAGCAACAGTATTAACCTATTTTGGAGCTGATTTCATGCAGGACACTGGGACTAAAGCACATCTAATGTAATCAATCTTGCATTTCTAGCTGAGGCAGTGCTTAGGTTGCTTTTTGCTAACAGCAGCATCTATACTGAACTGGTATATATCCATGCTGCAGAGAAAAGCAAACTGGCAGGAGAAGAAAGGATTGTTCCTGGCATCATTTCCCCACCTACACAGCAGAAGACAGAGCTGTTTCAAACCAAGCAATTACCCTCAATTTATTATATTAATGACAATAGTGAAGGGCAAAGCTAAAAAATCTTTCTGGACAGGGCTGACAAGAGGTGGCTTCTGCCAAAGCAATTGCACTCAGGCCTATGAGTGTCCCATGAGTACTCAGAGAGTGCTTATGTCCCTCTTTCTCCTGCCCAAGTGTGTTTTTTCCTGTTGAGCTGGAGCTCTCCTTGTGTTGTGTATCCATGAGGCACCTGCAAGCTCCCCAGTGGACGCTGTGGGACTGTCATCCCTTCTGGCCACAGGGCTGGCATCTGCCACCACCTGGCAACACAGTGATGGGGCAGCAGGCCCTTCACAGCTCCTCTTCCTYCCCACAGTGGYGCTTCTCTGTCTGGCAGAGTGTGGGCTCCTTCCTCCTCCAACCCAAGCAGGACAAGAAGGGATCACGGCGGCTGTTGCCCAGGGAGAAATCCCCTGGAGCTGACGGTGTGAAGATCATCCCTGCAATCTTTCTTTGTGCACATCAAGGCTGCTAATTTTAACAGAGCTCCGTGAGAGGCTGAGGAACTGAGACCTAAGCCCATCCTATACAATGGATAGGCTGAAAAAAGTCATTGAGCCAGACAGTGTTCAATCAAATKATTATCTGATTTTGAGTATTTATGTACAAAAATTGAAACTAGCTAAGATTGGAAAGAAACAATCAATCTCTATTAAAAACAAACAAATAAACAAAAGAAAACCAGAAACCAGATACAAATACAAAYAAACTGGCCCTGCAGCTAGTTGAGGTTCAGCCAAAGGGTGAACAACTAGTCTACAAAACTCAGAGCTCTCAACTTTGGGAAATGTGAGCACCAGACCTTGGCTAACTGGTACTTTATCAATTGTCAAATAAGTGCAACATTGCTTTTTTTTTTCCCCCCCTGAAGGGAGACATTAGCTAACAGTCTATTACATTCAATGACAATGACAGAAAAACAGCCTGACTTGAAATGTCAGGATCTTATTTTGTTTACATTTATTGCATTCATTTTTAGCAATAAATGCCAGAAAGGCTTTTTAACAATGAAGACATATTGTCTTCCTATGTATTTTAAACAACATTTCTTTTCAGAAATGAA
Organism: Malurus melanocephalus; assembly: GCF_030028575.1. Classification (NCBI taxonomy): domain Eukaryota; kingdom Metazoa; phylum Chordata; class Aves; order Passeriformes; family Maluridae; genus Malurus; species Malurus melanocephalus. The sequence continues at coordinate 1,115,773 of NW_026623423.1, forward strand.
AAAAAACTCTCAAAGGAAAGGATTCTGAAATGATTTTTACTTTGCCGTGTCTTTCTGCACATGCCTGCAAGTATAAATCGATACCTACCACCCTTTATTTGTAGATTTTCTACTCTTACTTCCTGGATTTTTGTTAGTACATGCTACCACTTWAAGGGAACACAGCTCCCTCTCAGGTGGTGGGACTTCATTCTTGGTGTAGCCAGAGTTTTCCTCTGTTCTACAGGGTAAATCACCGAGGCACGTAAGAGGGGCTGTTGACACTCAGAGACTATGAATTCATCCAAGCAAGGCAAAACATTTGTAAACTGTAACCTACAGTGTTATTATTGACTCATGCTGTGTAAAATGGGACTGGGGAGTATATTTCCTTAGCTCTCTCCCAGGCCTGTCATGGATATGAGTGTAGGCTGCTGTCAGAAGGGGTGTTGGTGTTAAATGGAAGACCACTCCCTTATGGCTCTCTCCATTCCATGCCATGCAAACTGGAGTCCCAGCTGATCCTGCAGCACCCTTTGCTGAAGCCAGCACTGATACTGCAAAGCTCATGGCACCAGCCCTGTGGCAAATGCAGGATAACAGGAAGAAAGAAGTCATCATGACACCTGCAGCAACACCCTTCTCTCCTTGCGCGTCTGGATATTGGCAAACACGCTGTCCTGACACTTTCAAAGGGGGAGGCGGTGTACCCCCACAGCACCGCTTGGTGTAGCCCAGATTAGGAGCATCTCCTCTCATCCTTAAACTCAAGCAGCCTCCAAACATTTCAGTACTGCTCAGCAYGCAGCTGCAAGGGCTGGCGTGCACTGCAGTGACATTTCCATCACAGTCGCCATTTTCACATCAGACTGAAGCCCATTAGCTGCTAAACTGGCTACTTCCTGGCGCTCAGCTGAAGGAAGCACTTTGTTGGGAATATAATCAATCTTACCACAAAACTCTGGCTGGTGCTCTCTCAGGTGATTAAACAGTCACATGAGAGAAAAATGACACAATTCAAGGCTTGCTCTTAACTGAGCTAGGACATGAAAAATGAAAAGTGTCACTATAGTACTTAAACTCCCTTACATCACCACCCCCAAAAAGGAGCCATTTCAGCCCCTCTGAAATGGACTTATGCATAATTCAAAACATGAGCTGCCTTAAGGAGCTGAACTCTGGGTCCAAGTCTGCTGAGAATTACAAGCAGCGTGAGCTCGAAGGCTTCTCGAGCAATGGAAAGGGCAGATCACGAACAGTGCGAGAAAATGAAACGCAGGAAAGACTGAGGTTGAGAACACACATGGGAAGTCACAATTTGACAACTTAAAAAGCTCTGTTAACAAGGAACATCTCCAGAAACTCTCATACTTTTACAAATATCACTAGATTTATAGTCCTTCTGTTACACAGTCTTCTTACGCTTTATGAATATTCACCATACGGGATCTCCGTAAGAATATAATAAAATGCTTTTAAAATAAGCAGAATTTAAAGCGGATTAAGTGTTAAGGTTTCAAAGTGTCATTCCAAGATTTCAAATTATCATCCCAACATTCCTTCTATTTTTACATTCAGGGAGAGGTCGAGCTGCATTTGGAAAGGCAGACAGCATTTCCAGCCCTGAATTCAGCACAAGGTAAAACAAAGGGCAGGGTAGCTGAACTGCCCACTACTTTACAGTGAAAACTAGAGTCAGTGTGTAGGTAAACGGCTGTTTCAAGCAATTGTTGTAAACATGAAGAAATATGCATTGACCTAAAGTCACTAGAGGGAGAGATTTGAGTTTGCTTAAGCTTTTCTCCTGATGAGATTGGGATATTAAACAGTCACCTTAGAGCAGCAAGTTACTGTGGTACAATTGGTGACATTACTGTGGTTAATGGAGGTTAGYTGAACCCCAGAGGAAAAATTCCTGCAGTTTAACAGGCTTATCCTTAAAAGAACTGTGGTTAATTTCCAGCTTGGAAAATCTGCTTTCAGCTCAGTCTTGCATGTGCAGATTTCCCTGCCAGATCTGAACACTCCAAATTTTCTCTTATGTGACCTGCCATTACACAAAAGTCCAGATCAAGTTATTTGCCTGATTTTTTTTTCTATTGAGTGACATTTTTAATATGTCCTCTGAAGGGGCAGTATTTACATGACTTGAATAACATTGGCCAATAGTGCTTTTTGAACACTGTGTGTTCTGAGTTTCTACTAAGTCATCATTTTTGATCAATTATCAGAAAAAAAATTGTCATTACATCATCATCATTTGTAAAACAGAGTAATGTATGAARATTAAGATATGAATCAAAGGTAAGTTAACATCAGATAGTAGCACTGATATACCCATTTGTTAAAAATCTATGTATTAGCATCYGGAAAGTATCAGTAACACCCCTGAGAAGACATTACAGATAATCTGCAAAATCAAAAGCAAAGCATAACCACACATTATTCTGCAACTTGGGGAACCTGCTGGTTATGTTAGGGGCAAGTAAATTTAGAGACCAAATTCTTCTTTGAAACCGGCTACACTGGCATGCAATACTCTCTGGATCTCAGTCCTGTTCAGGAAGCATCAGTGTATTTTTCTGTTTCCTTTGTCTTCAGTCCCCTCCCCTGCCAGCTTCTGCCCAGCTAAGTGGCTTTTGGGAACTGATACTTCCTCTTATTCACAGCTGGTAAATCTGCTTCCAGGGCTTGTAGCTGTTATCTGAATATTTACAGAACATGTCTTTTTAATCCTTCCTCCAAATTTGGAGCAGGAAAAACTGCACACATTAAACAATCTATTAGCARCAATTAGAAAAATTACAGGGTTGCTTGAGAAGCTACTTATATGGGAAGCCTCCATTAATCTCTACAGCATGGCAAATTCAAATGCTTGGAGATAGCAAAKAACAGAAAGCCTGCTAGCCATGTTCTTAAACATTTGTATGTTCAAATCCTGTTTTGATGGCTTTGCTGACCAGATGCCATTTTATAAACCAAAAGGAGAATTTTGAGGTACCTTTCCGTTAACTGATTTTGAAGCAAAAGACTGCATCCTAGTACAGTTATTGGCCTTTTCATCCAGAAATACTGTYTTTATTTGCTTACAAAGGGAATGCCATACTCAGTTGCATGCCCAAAAACGATGTAGCTGAAGGAATTTGCCAACATTTTCAATGATGACATTTAAAATATATTAATACTATCATTAMACCAATACCTCCAAAAAGAAGGGTGGGCTGACTAACATCCACGAGGCAACTGCTGGAGTGCACTAAGGGATTTTGAACRAAGTGATGGGACGGAATTCAGTAACAGAGAGACACTTTTGCAGCACAGGCAGAGGGACTCTGGCCCTTGGGGTGGCTGGAGAAAGCAGGGCGTGAAGGGCACTTCCTTGGATCTCCCCATCAGTGATGAGCACACACTCAGCATGGCCAGATGGCAAAATGATCTGCCCTACAGAGGAACCCTTAGAAATGCATGATGGACAGAGTGGATGACTGCATTCCCAGTTCAGATCCTCAGCAAGGGGAAAAGTTGCTTTGGAATCTGCTGCAAGTCCCAAAATGCAAATACCTCTGCCGCTGGGGAACAGATTCTTCCCTCTTTTTTTCCAATCAAGAAAATATCAGACCTTCTCCGCCCTCCTGTGCCTAACAGATATAATCAATTCTTTGSAGTTTCCTGGCCTTTCCTGGCTACTTAATTATGTTCTTGTAAGTAGGAGCTCAAGCCTCTCCAACACAGTCACTGATATTGTACCAAGCTTTTGTCTTTCTTCTGATCCTGTACTCCTTAATTCCTAAAACCATAACAACATACTCACTGGTTCTTCCTCTGATCACCTCAGAGCAGATACATGAATGATCCATTCCATTCCCCCGTACTTGTCCCTCTCACCCTGATACACTCCATTTCTCTTGCTGGGGCATTGTCACTGTCACACTGCTAATTGTCCTGCTGAGCATGCCACACTCCAAAAAGAACTAACTTGAAAATGTAACAATCTCAGGCATCTTAACATTATTAGCCATTGTGACTTTCTTGGTGTCATCATACCCCATTATTTTAATGTCCTGTTACGACAAAAGATGCTCAGGCATAATGAAATCCTATCAGGCCAGGTCCATTCAGCCAATCCACTGTGGGACAGTAATGCAAAAGAATCCACAATGTAGGTCATGGAACAGAGCATTCCAGTGCTTGGCTGGGTCTTACAGGGCTACAGACTTTACAACCTTTATACCAGTAAAAATTCAGGCCATTTAATTCAAGACAAAACACTAAATTAATTCTCCAGATTAATTTGGTATAGGGAAAAGCCCAAGTTTCTCAAGATGCTGTTCCAGCAGCCTCACACTAGCTTACAGTTACCACCTTAGAAGTCATCTTTTATGAGCTCAGAGACATTTCTTTTGATTTTTTTTTTTTTTTTTGCATAAGAAAAAGGCTTTTGAATAAGCTTGATACTCTTTTTTTCTACTTTGATCTGTCTAATCACATGAATTAATTGACTGTTAAAAATTGTAAAATTCAAATATCTTTCAGGAATTCCACAGAAATACTGAACTGTGTCACAAATCATGCTTGAGATCATAGCTTCATAYACCCCCCCAGTGTCATGTGACTACCAGCCCAGTATTGATTTCCTTTCATCTCAAAAACTGAGACGATATTCATTGCCAAAATAAAAAGCTGTCTGAGTTATGAGAATGCACTGCCAGCAAGTTCCAGGATGAAGCAGAGATATAAAAATGCGGGGGAGGGGGTAGTGAGAGCATATGTGAAAAAGCTGAATATACTCTTGTGAGAAGATATATATTGAAATAAAGCTTCTGTAGCAAAACAATACAGGAGCAAGCGTAATAGATGGATGCCACAATACCACTGATCTTGYCCAGAGCTGAACAGACCTTGCCTCTGGTTTAGCTTAGGGAAGCCTTGAGTGGTGGCCAGCCATGTCCCACTGGATTTGTTCCTGCACATTCTTCCTCATCTAAATCCTTTTCTTTTGTGTCAGTGACTAAGACTGTACTGTGGATGGGGAAGAAGGATGAGACAGGTCAGGGTGCAAATAAGCAGGCTTCATATTACCTCAAAATAATGCATTTCTCCTTTGCTGCTCTCTAACTGCAATCAGTGGTCGTGYTCCAGCTCTTGAGTTTAATGTGCACCTCCTACTGTGTCTGGTACCTCACATAATGGTTAAAAGTGAAAGATCAAGATGTGATTCACAGTGCTCACTCTCCAGGAAACTGGTCTCCTTGCAATATAAACTGTAGTCAGTGTGCCTAATATAAAACAGTCCACAAAAGACAGAGCCTGCTACTCTATAAGGTTTGCCTGAGGAAAAAGGGCAGAAGCCTCTGTCAGAAGATACTCTAAAGCCACCTATCCATCTCCAAAGTCACACACCATGATTCAGTCCTTGATTTCATGTGGCTGGAGCGTGACCTGAAGCGCAGACTCCTGTTGTTGATTAACTTGGTACTGTGCAACAAAACCCCTGCTTTGAATCCAAACAGAGCTGAAACCCTCAAAGGAAATARTACTCTTCCCTTAGTCAGAGAAAGCCTCTTCTCCTAACCTCAGCCCATCCTACATGAAACAGGCATTTTCCTTTCAAAATTCTTTAGTGTCCTGCCATGGCATTTTTTAGGGCTGTCTCCCCTTTCCTGAAAGAGAGACAGTGCAGTCTCTGCCCAGGTACTGTCTGCAGCAGATTGGCATCACATGTGCTCTCCCTGAACCAGCTGCCTCATTGCATTGCTATTGATTCTGAGTTGGATTTCTGCAGCAAATCTATTGCATTTCCATTAGCAAGACTGTAAATGATGAAAACGCTCATTTATATCATTCCAGCTCTGCACCACAATTAACCTGCTACTTAGCCTCCAGCAAGCCAAATTGTGCTTTCTCATCCGAGGCAGAGAAAGTTCCGCAAGGTTTCTCTGTGACCAGAAGTTAGGCACAGTGAATCTGAGGTAGGCTGCTGTGTGCTTTATTTGCAATGTATTAACAGGAAATAAAACAGTATAATTAGTGTAAAAACCACAACAGATATGGAATGAGGATAATTTCAGTCCTCTGCAGTGGAAATACAAACCCTGACTTTTGTAATTACATCAATTATTAATAAGTTTTCCTCAGAAACTTTTGATGCAGAACAGTTGCAGATGTCATTCTCTACAAAGAGATTATGACCATATACTTTGCATACATATTGTATTCTCTATACTCACATAAGCATCTGTGTATAAATGAGGAGGGAGAACATGCAAAAGGCTCCATGAAGCACAAATACATGMCTTATTCTCAGGAAAGTTCACAAAGCAAAATAAAGCTTAATAAAAGCTGTAAAAAAATACAAGTGCAGACTACTGTCCCCATCTGAGAAATTCAGATTTTTACTAAGATAAAACACTCCAGAAAATAGTGCTTTTGCTCCACCATGCTCTGCACACCATGCATGGTGCATGAAATGAAAACCACACCCATGAGGAAAATCTGAAAGCCATGACTTTGGGGTGCTTGTCCAAGAGAAAGAAACACAGGATCAATCAGTACAGTTTGCTGCATGCTAAAYAGAAGAACTGTTTCTATGCAATCAATGAATGCTAAAAAGGGGAATTATAGAGATACAGAATGAAACAAAGCAATAAATTTGTCTGAACAAACTGTGCTTGCTGTGGACATTTTAAAGACAGCATGAACTAGCTGGACTGGGGAGAATAAGTCACAGCTCTTGCTTTAGAAGGCTTAATGGACCTGAACTCCCTAAAAATGGCTGCATCTCACGCATCTCAGTCCATCTGTCGCCATGAGTTTTCCTGTCACAAATACATATATCCAGGAGCCATCATGACCTTTGGAACAGCAGAAAACTACAGACTGGCTGGCTCAGAACAGTGGCACTTGCTTTATTGCTGCTTGTTAATGGAAGCCCAGTTGGGTCTCCTGGGCCTACTGAGATCAGCATCTCTTTACTACACTCCTGAGTTAGGCTCAAAACCTGTCTGGTATCTACACCACAATTAATTGTAACCTCCCTGTGACAAGATGTTAATTCACAGGACACATAAAAGTCATAGMTTTCAAAATTAGTCCTTGTACCATGTAGTAGATTTAACTTAGAAACTGGAGTAGTCTCCCTGAAGACTCATGGGGAAAGATGGTGACTCCTGTTAGAGTCACTCTGGGAATTGCCTGGGGRAGTCTCTCCCTTTATGTTGGATATGCAGCTGAAGGCTAACTAGCTTCCTGACCTGAAAGTATCTGAAGCTTATAAAGTTCAATACTGTGTCAGAAATGGACCAGCATCTGCTTAAAGGTGCTCTCTTCCTGCATCTCCAGGCTTTGGGAAAAAACAATCTCTCTAGTGGCACAGCCCTGCAGAGCAACACTGGCACAGACAAGGCTGATGTAGAGCCTGTGCTGTGTCATCTGCTCTCCCCTCCCCTGAGCACAATCCCCTGTGGCTCTCTCAGACATCCCTGACCTGGACACAATCAGAGGCTGCCAGGCATGGACTCAAACCTATGGTGTTGTGATGGGGATTTGAAACACAGAGCATGGGTCAGAATTAGACTCTTTCAAGAATAAGAATAAACATTGCATGAAGATGCTGTAAACAAACCCTTTGTCCTTAAATTGAAGCATTCAGTTAGAAAGTTGCAGCACCCATAAGTGGAGRGAGATGCTCCCTCTAGCCTGCTGTGCAGCTAAAGTATAGACCGTCCCAAATTACTGTGAATAGGAAAAATTACATCAAATGCAGAGCTGAGAAAAAACTAGAAGTGAAAGAGGCAGGGAAAAATTGTAAGAAATATTTACGATATGATACCAAAACAACATACAGTACAATTTTCATTCCCTTTTTCTCATCTCTAGCTCTAAAAAGACACAAGAAATTTAGCCATTGTGCCTGAATTCAAGGCTGGTCTCCCTCCTTTTATTATACTATGCTCTTCATCAGTACACAAATATTCCCTTCCATTTGGCTTACCTTTTGTATCTTAACATTATTTTTCCTTTGCTGGAAGAGAAAGGAAAGGTGAATGTTTAAAAGCATCCCATATTTAGGGACCTTGTCAGTCTTGGAGGGGAGCTTGTCAAATTTGGAGGGGAGCTGATACTATTTTTTAGGTAAACAAACACTACCAGGCCTCAGGGGCAATCTTTTCATCTTCTTCCACTGAGGATAAGAAATCAGCATCCTTTGCTAATACTGACCCAGCACACCTGAAGTGGAAGCAGAAATCAGAAACATGAGAAGGGAGTTGTCCCCATCAGAGGCGGCTGACGGTAATAAAGAGCTGTTTTTCCACTTAGCCTCATTCTCTTGGCMAGGGCCAGCACAAACGAGATAGGAAGGAGCCCTACCTGCCTCCCAAGGGTCATACACAGGTCCAGTGCTCTAGGGAGATGAAGACATGCCGGCTGATCATCTGCTGGCCACTAGCAKGCTGTCATGTGTGTAGCTGGCCCATTAGCACATGGTACCTAAGCCAGCCAGGGAAGGCAAAAGTGAAATGGATGCGTGGATGTGCCCCTGGGCATGTGCATCCTCTGAACTCTGCTCTCTCATGGGCCATTTGCTCTGCTTCCAGGGAAACCCACTCCAGAAAAATCATGCTGTGGTCTGTCTCCTGCCCTGCCTCTTGTGGGCTCCATGGCACTTCACAAAGTCATGAGAGTTGTGGTCCCAAAACCAAGGACTGCTTGGATATSTCTGCTTTGGGGCAGAACCAAAACACGGGAGTGCTGCACTATTTTGGCAGAGCTGCTGCCCTGGAAASGCAAGCCCCACATGGACCTTTCTGGGTGGTTTTTTTTTTTTTTTTTTTGTGGGAAATCTCCTTAAATTGAAAGAGGAGACTGCAGGAAGACCTTTAAAGAGAGAAATGGTTGGTTTGCAAATGTATAAAAGCTATTATTACAGAAACAGTTTCTGCAGTACTACAGAGCTGAATCTCTAACCAGCCTGGGTAAAGGGTGGAATTATATTTAAAGATGATAGTGTTAGAAGAAGTGAAATTTAGCTCCTGAACTTCATGCCTTCTCAGAGGGAGGGAGCTTGTAGGTKAGTGTGTATTATTATATCCTGCTTGTAATAACATCTTCTCTGGTATAATTATACCAAAATTGACAAGCTTCCTAAATATGGGAATGCTTTAAAACATTCACCTTTCCTTTCTCTTTCAGCAAAGGAAAAATGATATTAAGATACAAAAGGAAAGCTAAATGGAAAGAACKACTTCAGAATTGATAAAGGGCAAAGTACAACAAAAAGAGCAAGACCAGTCTTGAATCTAATACACCAGACACAATTACCAGGATTGTCTCTCTTCTGCTTTCTCTTCCAGGCTCCAGGAGAAAGAAGAATCAATTAGCTCTCTGCAGACTATGACCTTGAAGGATACAGCTTTAAGGGGAATATGCTGAGTAAGACAGAAAAGAGGAGGAGAGGAAAGGATTTGGAAACTCATGGAAGGGATAGGTTCGGAAACAGTACATCAAGCACAGAATATGAAATGTGCATTTCTTTTTTATTTCTGTTCTGGAAAAAAAATTTCAGCACATAAAGGACTTTCTGGGAACGTTACCTCACTCTGCCTGAAAAGAAAAAAAGGACACTGAAAGGCAAAAGAAGGGACAATCCAATTTGCAGATGCTACCTTTCAAGCCATGTCACTGAGAGTTTTATAGCTGTCAAAGGCATTAAAAAAAAAAAAAAGTTAGCACTGATGCAATCTGTCAACCTCTCCAACAAATCTTGCTCTACATAAAACACAATGATGTGTTTGAAATGCAGCTGTTTCAAAACCCCCAAGACAGTCCTTTAAGAGCTGTCCAAAAAGTTATTTTCATGCCTCTTGGAATTCTTAGGAAGACCTTCTGTGGTGTATTTTTCCAGCTAGATTTTCTCATTTTTCTTTGCAGAGTATCACGAATGCTTGCCATAATCAGGATTATGTGCCACAGTTAGAATGAATTTTGTCTACACAGCATTCTCCCTCAGAGTGACCCAAACTCGACCTGCTACCAGTTCTCCCTCTCCTTTTGATCTGTAGCTGTGGGAGTCTACAATGCTTAAAACACCTTTGTCTTTAAAAAATTAAGGCAAAATTAAAAAAAAAAAAAAA
>NW_026623423.1:1125895-1233131 GCF_030028575.1 Malurus melanocephalus
AAAAAAAAACCAACCCCCCAAAACTCACACACACACACACACACAACTTCTGAATCAAAATTTTTTTTTTAAAAAAAAACCTCTCAACCCAATTTGGACGATGATTTATTTCCTAGATTTGATCAAATCCAAATGCAGAGAATGGCTTTTTGTCAGTGACAGCTCCAAAGAATCTTTTCTATGCCCCTCTCCCCCTCCCTTTCATTTACTTCAGAGATGAAGTTAGCATGCTATTGATAAAGATTGGCCTCATATGTGGAAATTCAAAAAGGATTATCGAGGCAATTTTGACTGAATGGTGGTCTCTCATCACTTTATGAAGTAAAATGTGTTAAAAAGTCATATATTTAATGACAGAATATTTGCACTAYAAAGAAGATTTAATGCTTCAGAAATGTTTTTTTTTTTAAAAAAACCTCACTTAGGATTGTTCTATTTAATTGCCAAGGTGGTTCAATTCAAGTAAAACCATAGATGAAGACCCCTGCCATTTAATGGTACAGCAGTATTTCTCTATTAGACTGTTTCCATCTGAAAAATGACTTTTAATCTGAAGGATGGTTGACACCATYATCTAAGCAAAAGGCAGCAGGGTTTCTACAGGAATACTTGGAACTTTCTTTCACTGATTCCGGAACTGCTGTTCAGAATTGACTCTCAGCTGGGACCTCCTCTGAAATCACTGTAGTTGTGCTCATTTTCACCGGCAAGGTGGTTGGCCTAAAACATTAGATCTAATCCAAATGCCACACACTAAGTCCAGTCTCAGTGGGGCTAAACTTAGAGATGAACTTCTGGTGACTTCAGAGCTCCAGGGTGAGGTCCAGTAAGTGCCACCCTCAATGTGGCCAACCTGCGGCATTATAGGGAAGGCATGAGGGAGAATAAATGACATGGGGTCCTGCAAGGAAATCTGTGAGGAATGCAATTTTTCACTGTGATCACTGCAGCTTTCCACAGGAAATCTCAGCCCTGTGCTCTCAGCAGAACAGTGCACTGCCTTCTTTTTACTAGAGTTGCACAGCTTKACAGAGCTCAGGAATTACTGGCTTGGTTTGCTTTAAATTTGATGGATTAAAATCATGAATGCCAAAGAAATGACACTTTAGCAATGCAGTATTTTGATGATTTATGATCACTACTGAGAAAATAAAGCAGATACTTTTTTTTGTTTGTTTTTATGATGAGCAAAGACTAATTTGGAAATTGACTCTTCCTACATCGGCAAGAATGCTCTCTTGAAATACCCCACAAAAGGCAGTAAGGCAATATATGAGAAACAGATTAAAAAAAATCAGCTCCTAAAGATGGGGGGAGACACACAGAAATATGTACTTTGCTTTTAAGAGAAAGGAAAAGATCATAAGCTGGAGGCTAAATTAATAGCTCCCAGTTTCTAACTGCTTCAAATCTTCTGTCACTTTTTCTCACTGTTCTGAGTTTCATGAGGATGACAGGGATATTTGCCAGCCACAGACTTCAGGAAGGATGTACCAGAAGTGCTCAGCAGGCAAGGCAAAGAACACACATGGAAGATCCAGCACAGGACGCAAAGCCAATTTGTAAGAAAAATACACCATGTGGAATAGCTATCAAACAAACCCTTGAAGTAAATCACATACTTCCCTACGAGTGGATGCAGAGAAAAAGGTGGCACTAATCCTTTACAGACATCCCAAATGAAGTCCTGCACACCTCAGAACTAAGTTCAGAAGACAGTAGATACTCTTCTCAGAAGGTTAACCCATGCTACAGCTTAAGCTTAAGCTTTGCAAGCCAATCACATACCCTTCTTGTAGACAGTCCCAGAACAGTTAAATGCCTTTTTTTTAATTATTTTTTTTCTATTTTTTTTCCTGTGTAAGGGGAAAAAAGCAAGAAACACATAGCTTTTACTTACAAACTTTTGGAGCAGTTTGGAGATTGGTTTCTGTTGCTTGTGCCTGAGATGCTGTGGTAGGCTCCAGGGCGGGTGGTGACAGCGAAGGTGCGGCAGAGGACAACAACCCAACATCTAGGATGCGGTTATATAGAGAAGGCTGGAGGAACGGTTTGGAGGGTACAAGTGAGCTGTCACTTCGCACTGTCACTTCAGCCTTGCTCTTGGGGCTAGGTACGAGGAAGGGTGAGGCATACACCTCCGAAGGCACCCAGGCAGACAGAGCTGTAGGATCCACAGCGCTCTTTGGGTCTTGTCCTATCCTCCCAGGGTCAAGGTGGGTAGGAGAGTCATACTCAAAAATCTTGTCCACAAAGACCCACTTGAGGCCAGCAATGCAGAGGCAAAGGCTAAGCAGGCAAGCCAAGATAGGGGCGATGCAGATCTTTTCAGAGTTGAGGCAGCCCTTCAGTCGCTCTGCCTCTAGGCACGCACAGCAGGTTGCGGCAAGGCCTGCTATCCCCTGGACCCTCCTGTCCTCTCTTTGGGTCCCCGGCATGTTCTCCTCATCTGGGAGCCCGCTGAGGGACGCATCAGGGCTCAGCTGAGCTGAGGGGCTGGGGAAAGTGTCGGCAGCTACTTCAGACATGTTTAAGCATCAGCTCTCAAACAGCTCACTTCCAAAAGGCCTTAACTCTATCACAGTCCATTACTGTGAGACACAGACAAAAAGAGACGGTTGTAATAGTCACAGTGCTCTGCAAAAATCACAGAGTGGGAGTCAATAAAAGGTCGGAGCTCAGCAACATCATCCAGACTGGGAGACGAGTAATGCACAGGAAAAATTAGATCCCCCCGGTCCCTCTGCCCCCAAGCCCTCTGTCACTGTCTCTGCTTCTCTGAAGTGAGAATAGCTTTGCAATTACTGAGCTCCTGTTTGCTAGACACTTTTATAATTCCTTAAACGCCTCTCAAGCAATTCCAGCTCTTCWGAAGTGGGGAAGAAACATTCCCCCAAAAGCAAGCACAACAAAACAAAACAAGGGGAAGGAGGGTGACGAGATAAAGAAAACCACAAACACTGAACAAACTGACCGGATTAAGTAAACCAGTAGCCCAGAGYGAAAGGCAAGACTCTCACCTTGAGCATCTGAGGCTGGTATCTGCTTAGACGAGGAAAACAATTGTCATGCGGTAGAAGGAGCAAAAGCAAAATCTCTAACAACAGCGGCAGCGGCAGAAGTGACAGTAGCAGCAGCATCCTGTCGTGTTACAGCGGCGGCTGAAAGAGGCTGAATCATTACAGAGCAGCAGGTGCTCGCTGTCTGAGCATCACTGCAAACAATATCATTACAGAGAGGTTTGAAAGGAAGAGCGATGCCAAGACGGTGGTAACTCCCTTTATCTCCCCTCCCTCTTTGTCCTCCTTGAGCGCTCATTCACTTTCCTCCGTTCCCCCCCGCCCCGCTCCCCCAGCCCCCTCGCAGCCTGTTTCCCTGATGTACAGACTCGCTCCTTCCTCCCCTACCCCACCCCCCGCACTCTGCAGGGCTGCTCTGAGTGAAATCAGTACACCCAGCAACGCAGGACTGTCAGTGACTTCCTATTTTATCCAATTAGGAGGAATAAAGGCCATCAAATCAAAGGGAGGGAGCGGACAGGAGTTGCGCACCCACCCGCTCCCTCTCTCCAGGCAAAGCGTGGCCAGAGGCGGCGGCGGCCATCGATGGCAAAGTCCTCCGGCAAGGACCGGGTGTCGGTAGAAGCTCTTTGGGCTGGACTGGGCTCGCTCAGTCTGATATGCGATCTCTCCCAGGGGGAAGACCTCTTTCCAGAAGCAGTTTCTCCCTGCCTGACACCTAGAGATAGTTTTTTTCCAAGCTCCCGAATAAGTTTTATTTCCTAAGAATAGGGCTGGAATGCATCTTAGATMAAGGAGAAGGAATAGAAAATCCCAAGAAATTACCACCTTTAACAAATTTTCAWACAAATTTTCATTCAAGTTACTGCAAAGAGGTTTGCTTTTTTTAAATTACATTTTCCAACCTCCTCTCCAAACACAAACACAAAAAAAACAGACTTCACACTAAAATCCCTTCCTGAATGCACTTTTCAGGAGCTCACATGTTGCTAGCATATATCCTCACCCCACCTTAGGAAAAAACAAAAACAAACAAACAAAATGTATTTATTATTTTTTATTAAAAGCTTACATTTTGTTTTTAAATTTATCTGTCAATTCTCACCTCTACTAATACCTAGCACTCCCATTTCCATCAGTGCAGTGTAACACAGGGGTAAATCAACAGTCCAGTTAACATAATGAAAGTAAATTAGAATCAGATCTGTTTCCAGAATCTTTTATCTTTCATGGAAAAGTACACCTGTGTAACAATAAAGATGCGTATGAAAGGCAAGGGGCTTATAACACAATTTCCAGTTCCTTGAACTTAACAAAAACATTTACATTGAAGATTTGCTGGTGAGAATCCCCCTTTCCGCTTAGTATAAATGCTTGCATCCTTATGCAGGATACATAAGGAAACAAAGAATCAAGAGCTACAAATTGCACTGAACTGATTTTTGTTGTTACCCTAGTCAGGCACATGAAAGGTGAATTCCTTTGTAGTTACGTATTTTTGGTAGCGTCAAAAGAGACATCTGGCTCTATCCATGTTCTCTCCCTGCCTCCAACTCCACTCCCACCTCAGCTCCCCCTTCCATGGGAACATTGGTATCATTTGCATGAAAAAGATTTATCAAAATCTCAGTGAATCCCATAGTGTTTTTACAGACTGTCATGYCAAAGACTAATTGATGGATGTCTGATCACAAAGCTTCCTGTGAGGCTGTAGTAGCCAACTGAAGTAATCACAATGCTACTACAATCAAGTGCTTGGAGCATTTACCTTAAAGCACAGCCAGTGATAACACTCTCTGAAAGAATGTAAAAAGATAAATCATCTTACAATCTAGCCTACATTACCACTGAAGTGTCTGGTCCTTAGGTTAATGATGTGATCAGTAACCTCAGACAGAACGAACAGCTTGCACTGCATATTTACATACACGGCTTCTCTGATTACAAAGCACATGTTCTCTTTAGCTGGTAATATCCTGCATCAGTGCAGCCTCTCTCGAGTATCTCAAAACCTATTTCAGCAGCAGTAACAACACAACCACTGTAGAAAGTGTAACTGCACAGCAGCATTGCCGTGACAGCTGTGGTTATCKGTGGCACAACTAAGCACGGTTTCTAAAGGAAGGATTTTATTTGATTAACTGATAAATCTGGGAAAGCCAGATATTCTTTTGCACACACAAGTTGTTCCTGAGGTGTGAAGCTACAGCATCACTCTTCAAAGTGAAGTGCAAGTTGAGAACCAGCTGGGAATATTCTTTTCATTGCACAGATGAGATTCTACAGCAAGCGAATGCTTGGCAGATTTTTTTTTAAAAAATGTCTCTCCTTCTTTATCCATCTCTAATTTTTCAACCTTCCTATTTCCAGTAAGATAATTTTCCCTGCTGGCACTTCTCYGAGCCAGTGTTTAATCCACATCTTTCCTGCGCTGGTCTTCCTGGCAAATCGCCTGCGTTCAACCTCCAGTAATCTTCGTTACCCTCCATCCTATCTTTGCTCTCCTTTAAACTATGTCCCTGCTTTGCTCACATCTTCCTGGTGCTGTGTGGAGCAGAAAGGCGCGTGGAGATTCTGCACCTCCCTTACAAGGATTGCCACAAAGTTCAACAGAACCCGCACAGCTGGAGGGAGGGATGGGTGCTACCTGCACGGGGAGGCATGCAGGGAAGGGCTCCTCTGCATGTGGTACCATCGCCCTCCTTCTCACCCTGCTGCCGCAGTGGCCGCCAGCTCGCACGGACCGGGAAAGCGCTCTTCCAAAGGGCTCCTGCCCCAGCCCGGCTGTTTAAACTGAGACTGGACACATCTCTCCCTGCCTTTTCCTCCTGCACCGGCAGGCCCAGCCCGGCCGCAGCAGCTCCTCCCGGCAGGCAGGCACACCCCCATCCCCCGCCGGCTCCGCGGCCGCAGCGTGCCCGTGGTCCCTGGCTCCCGGCCAGGCTGCAGTGCCCTCCTCCGCTGCGGGTCCCTTCCCCCGCCGCACCTCCAGCCCTGGCGCGCAGGCTGCCTGCCTCAGCAGCACGCAGCCCAGACCTCCTGTCCCTCCTCCCCCTCCGCAGGGAAGCCTGCAGAGCTGCTTCAGCCCCCAAGCTCCGTAGGGACTCGGGGGGTGCGGCGGGGAGAGCGGGGCGGCACCCGGCACGCTGCCCAAACCTTCGGGGTGCCCGGCGGCTCTCGCTGTTCCGCGCCAAGAAGGGAGAAAGGAGGTGCTGAATCATCGGCCAGGCAGCTTCCCTGGCCATGCTCCACAGGTGGCCAAAGGCAGGGCCAGGACACAGCCTGCCTGCCATGCTGCAATCCTATACCGCCCGGGCCGGCTCCTCCCGGGACCTTTCGGACCAAAATGAAACGCCGTGCTCCTTTACCGCGTCGGGGTGGGTACGGGAGCACCCTRCTTTCTGAGTCAGCCCTCGAGGCTGCAGTAAAAGCTGATTGATGATGCCCTCTCCCTTCGGGTTTGAAGATACAGCTGTAAACTGAATTMGCTGACTGTGGGGCTCCTTTCTGCTCTACTTGCCCCCAAAGCAATGCAGAAATGCTTTATCCTGCAGCTGCAGGTTTGAGCTTTTTACATTTCACTACTGACATGCTAGMAGGGGCATCCGGTGTTTAAACATGGATTCAGCCCTGGCTGAAAGAGATSAGAGGCCGGGAAGAGTCAGCAATTGGCTTATTGGAAGGAAGACCCTGGAAGAAAACCAGTGGGAGCATGACCTTGAAGGTAACAAAGTGTTACTGGGGTAGCYCACTGGTGGTAAATACAGAAGGATAAGGAAGGAAATTACTCGCCTGTTTCAGTAAGGTTAGCTCCGTGTACAAAGATTTATTTCTGATTCCCACACAGCTTGGGTCCTTTTGGTTTAGAGGAAAATGCAGTTTGAATCTACACTAATGAAGCTAATCTATGACTGAGATTTGGACTCCTGCCAAATGACAGGTTGAAACTAAGAGCCTTAAAAAACTGTAATTTTGTTTTGTGGAGTGCTTTTGCAATAATCAAGTGGRTTTTTTTTTTGCAAAATGTCACTCCCAAAAGGCTCATGGAAATAACACAAAACCAAACCAGCATTAACCTCCAGCTTGTGATGAGGAGGAACATGTTCTATCTGTCCACCAGTTTTATGGGTGCTAAAAGGAGGTGAATTTTGTGTTATCAGACTGGAGAGGACCATTTTCTCTGGTTAGGCACAAAGATGTGAATAGATATGTGATTATGACACCATCCTGCAAATTAGAGCACAAGTACCATTTAACTCAGTTGACCCATCAGTCATAATAAGAACCAAACCAGCTGAAASTTTTGGAAAGTAGGCTTGGTGAGTCATTTGTATGGAAGTGATTTTATTTCAAATATCTATCTCCTTTATTACTCAATAGTCCACAAAAAKATTCCCTAAGCATTATCTACTTTCTTGCAATGGCTGGGACATTAGGAAATGAAAATGTCTCTTCACAAGTGGTTATTCATGGCTCTGCAGGATGACAGCTTAAGAAAGAATACTCAAAGGACCATACATCAATGCAGGACAAGTGAGCTGCACCCCCTCCCCCAGACCACTGCTTTCCTCCAAGAACATGCTCATTCTTCAGTAAGAAGCAACCAGCAACATGCAGCACCAACTGCTCCTTCATGTGTTTGACTGCACCCCTTTTTCTACTATACACTGAGAAATTAAAAGCATAGTAACCAAGAATCCAAGAAGAAAAAAAGTGCATGTTCATTAAGAAGAGATTGATGAGGAAGATAAAAGGATCGCTTTTTATTGATTACACTTTCTTCAAATTAAATAAGTGCACTATATAAAGATGGAGGAGTGACCCAAAGCAAGTGATCAGGCTCAATGAGCAACATTGCTGCCAGCAGTCGCGGTGTGGGAAGAGTGGGCCATCACACATGCTGCAAAATGATTAATTTATTCATCCTTTCAGAGTTTCACCAATCTCCCTTCCATAATCCATCTCCTTTGGACTGATGCCAGAACTCTTTGAGTCCTTCCAAAAACCCTTACTAGGARCCTCATCTCTCAGCTCAAATGGCACAAGGAGAAAACTTCATTTTGCTTTTATACTGGTCTTGTCACTGGAACTCCAGATATTGAAATGGGACAGGCTGTCACTTGCACACAGACATCCTGTTTCTCATCTGATGTATAGCAAACACAATGCTTCTGAAAACATTTGGGAGAGCTCATATTGCCTCTGTTCCAGTATTTTCTGTACTGACATCACAGGTGCACATTCACACTGAGCATTTACACTAGGAATCTGTTTTCTGTAAGTCCAATAGCTGGGATTTGCAGAAACAGGGATTTGAAAAAAACAACACAACTACTACGGCTGTTTTAAGAAATGCATATCCTTTAAATAGCTACAGACAGTAACTGAAACTGAAAACTGYCATAAAATGGGCTGTTATTTCAGGGGAACCAAATAGGTGTTCTGAGTCTTTTAATCTTCCAGTGAAATGTAAGACACTGAGTTTCTTTCATCCTATTCTAAAGCAGATCTAGTGGCACTACATGAGACACAGAAATAGGACATCAAAYCATGAATGTCAGGCTTTTTCATCAATGGCACTGACTCATTTTCCCATCCTCTGCTAAGTCACAAAACTGGGATGGGCCCCACCACTGTTTAGGCTAATGACAATTAGTTCTACCATGCGGCAAAGGAACATTTAAGACGCAAAGACATGTAATGCACTCAGCTAGGCTCTTCTGCCTGAGGGCAGAAGCAGATGGACAAAGTCCATGAGCAGTTCAGATGTTTTTGGTTTCTTTTTTCGTTTGGGTGGTTGTTTTTTTCCCCCCCTGGCACCCCCTTCACTCTGTCCCYGGAGTCTCCAGCAAACCTGCTTGGGCAGTTGTGATTATTTACTTTCACAGTGTGGCAATGAGCTGGGGCAGCACTGCAGTCACAGGGCTCAGGCTTGGTAATTTGCTCCTGCCTACCTTAGTGCTCAAATGCATCTGCACTCCTGCATTTGAAGCACTTAATTCAGACAGAAAAAACTCCTCGTGGGTGTTCATAGGACAGTGGCAATACTGCTACTTTGTACAGGCTCAGATGTGCAGGATTTTGTGCAGTCAGCCTTTGTATTCACAGTGCTCCTACTGCTGGCAGAGTCACTGGACAATGATAATTTGAGTCAAGGTCCTGAAAACTCTGAATCAAGGGATTATCCCTCCCTCATTGACACCCGGTTAATAAAATATTTACACATGCATGGAGTTAAACAAGTGGTGAAATGCCTTCCTGATTAGAGATGGGCCACATCATATATCTAAGTGCCTTTTTGAATCAGAGCCTACAGGAACTGAGAAGACATTTTGGAGCATATTGCAATGATTTAATGATAAACAATTTGGGCAGCAATATCATCCTTTTCCCTGTCTCTTTCTTTCTGCTCCTTCTGCACTGTCACTTGCACTAACGCAGTAACGTTGTTCAGCCCTAATTCCCATACTAGCCCTGCAAATAAATACCTAGGCTGGAAGAAAGACAATAGGACCATACTCCAGAGGCCTAAAGTCCCTTGACCTTGTCTTCTCACCAAAGACTTCGCATGGCAAAACCATGACCCAAAGCCATTGCTGAATCTGGGCTTAATTTAGGCAGAGGCTCATAGAAGGTCCCAACGGGATAATCATTACTCTGAAAAATCTTGACTCTTCTTACTGCATCTTTTAGGTCTTTATTTTTTTTTTTTGTATAAACAGAATTGTTTTTGGACTGGCATGTGTTCTCAACTGCTGCTATTTAAACCTTAMGGTATCATTCTTTACTACACTTTTTAATATTCTAACCATGTGGAATTTTTCATAGAGTAACTCTTTACTGTATGTGTATTCAATAGTTCTGCTATTAGAATAGAAAAAAAAGTCAAAGGCTTGGAGCCAGCATGGAGGAATTTCTGTATCATTAAATAAACATGGATTAATGACAGAGCATTGACATATTTGTGGCTTGGACTTTTAAAGTACCCCTTACAGTACAGTTATACTTTCAGAATCTGCAAATTTCAGAATTTTGCTTGCAGAAAATACTGTAATTTCACCTCAAGAKCTGGTTTGCTTAGCAGCTTTCTACAAATACCTATAAATAATGACATTAATCTACTTTATCCTAAACTGAAATATTAGTTCAATTACACTTGTTAGTTCAGCTCTGGTCATGTCTATATGTTGCCTGATTATGATCAAGTTTGCAGAATTGAGATGTTCGCTGCTTGAAACAGATAGGCAACATGATAATTTTAAGTGCAAAAATTCAACAATAACAAAATCAACAGCTCTCCTCATGCCTCAGAATCCTAGTACCCAGTACCATTTAATATTTAATATTCTTACTTAGTGCATTCAGAAGGCCATAGAAGGCATGAATCACTCCTTTGGCATTGGCTGGAAAACTGTCAGTTTCCAGCAAACTAAGAAGAATGCAAATAAGTATGACAAAGGAAATTTTATGTCTAGTAATAAGTTTTGAGTAGTCTGATCAAATATGCTTTTATTACASAGCTATGTCTTAAATGCAAAGCCTAGCCTGCTACATCTTTCTTGCTTCTGCACCCAGGYTCTTTTCTGTACTCTGTATGGTCTTGCAAAAAAGCAAAACTCTCATCTTCTAAAAATCAGTTGAATTGAAGTAGTTAAGTTTTCTCACATGCAGGACTTCACTGTTTGTGGATCAGGCTGAGTCTTGTCAAGAGCAAGAGAGGACAATGGCAAAGAGAAAATTTTTAAAGAAGTGTACTGGCTGCACTTTCATTTTCCTGATGCAGTTTAAGGCTACAGACAGACTCTGTGCTGCTCCAGACACCAAGCAGACCCKTACACCAGGAGTAAAACATAAACCTTTATAATAAAGGTTTATTATAACTTGTTTGTATTTAACACATGGGCATAGAACAGCACTGGGCAATTCGGGCTACAGGATGATACAGGTTCTGTAATACATCTTTGGAAACATCCCCTTCTGCAAGACATTGAACAACAGAGAAATCAAACATCAGAGCCTGTGACAGCTGATACATATGTATCAGAATGAGTTTGTAATTACAATCTCATTTGAAGGATTCATTATTYCTGCAGTATTTCCTGCATTGACACTGCAGGTCACGTCCACTGGAGGTGCATTATTTGTGCCTGTGTTTCACCACAGAGGCTGCAGAGTGGCAGCAAGACTACAAAAAAAGAATGGAGAGGCCAGCCTGTCTTTTTCCTCCTTAAGGGTGTCTAACGAATAAATGCATTTACTCTGAACGATTATTTGAAAAAGTGGTCCAGAGAGGCAGGACCGAGGTCAGCCTGTATTCTGTGCTCCCAGCCAAGCTCATTCAAATTAGCATCCAGAAAGTCAAACAAGATACAACTGTACTCATGTAAACCATTGTAGGTATGCTGTGCCTGTGGTGGAAATGRTGGCTGTGAAGGTGGAGAAGGGAAGCCCACAGGGCTGCAAGAAAAAGAAAAAGGCACTTCCTGTCTTTGGCCCGTTTGCACGTCAATGAGATGAACAGTGTCCCTAAATCCCTTTCTGATCAGGGCCTAAGTTTGAAGCCAGACCTTATAAAACTCTACCATTTCTTCTGAAATTGCTTCTGCAAAAATGGGGGTCAAATATCTTGCCAGTGTGAGCAAGATTTCAGCCTACTCAGCCACGGCAACAGTGAAGATCTAATAAGAGCTAACTTTCACTTGAGAGATTATTTGCTCTTGTTTAAGCCCTGCACACTGCTTAACTGTTGCTTAACTCCAATTAAATTAAAAGCTGCCAAAGGGCAAAAAAACCTCTCAGTGTTTCTAATTTCACACTAAATTCTTTGTCCTTCCTTCAGGGTTTTCAGCAAAGGAACGACATTTAAACAACTTTGCACAYGCTAGAGGAGAAAACAAGGATGTAACCAAAATAGATTCCATTACAAAAGCACCAGCTCCACAGGGCAAAGCCCAGGTTCCCACGGATGGACCAGGCTGACATTCATGGGCATAACATTTCTACTTATTCCAGAAGCCTTCAGCTCAGYTAAGGAAGGAAAGTGTAGGGTGTCTTGAATTTTGAACTCCTTTTGCTTGGAAGAGTAGAGGTAGTGCTCCTGCTTCACTGATCAATTTAAAATGATTCTCTGGAGGCCTTGTTAATAACACTTTAAAAATACTTGAAATTCAGTGTATTGCATTCTTTCCTTCGTCAGGCACCAGTTCATGGTTTCATCAGGAAAGCAGCCCTGCGCAGCTGCATGTTCGCTCTTTGAGACTGCCTTGAAGAATACAATATGACTAAAATTTAACCAAGTGAACTGAAAAAAATTACAATGTTTTGGCCTGCGTTGCTGAGTATGAGTAGGGCTAGTAACACTACACAGTGCAGGTGTGAGCAGACAATACACTTCCCGCTCTAAACTGGAAGTGCTAGTATTATCCCAACAGTGACTATTAGGGTTGGACATGGGCTAATTAAAAACCCATGCAGCTGGGGTCTCGTCAGCATTAATAATTACTTGTATCTGTTTCCACCACCTTCTACTCCTCACCCTCCTCACCTCCATCTTCTTTCCTCTAAAAAAAAAAAAAAAAAAAAAGTAATCTCTGTGCATGTATGTAATTACAGGAAACATAATGCATTATTAATGTGGCTGCAGCAGACAGAAAGTTCAGGTTTACAGCTTACCAGTGTAGAGGTAAGTTGTAGCTACTGGCAACAGTCRGCTTGCCCGTGCATTAGCTAATGAGAGTTTCCAAGAGTACCAAGAGAAGTGGCTAAATAATACCAGCTGTTTAGAAAAGCACGGAAGCTGGAAGGAATTATGTGTCTGAATCTACCATTGAGATGGACAGCTAGGGACAACCTGTAAGAATGATTCCAGGAATAATTAACCTGAGTGACAATATGGTTGTGCATTTTCTTTGATCYACGAATGTGATTATGCTCAAAACCAACTGAACAAGCTGGAAGTCTCCAGAGGGTGGACAGAAAGGAAACAGGTACAGGCAGTACCATGAGATGAAGCACCCCAAATAAGGACCTTTACCAAGCCTCCTTCCTACCAAAACAACAGTGTTCACAGTGAGCTGGAAAAAGTATGCACATATGTCCTCTGATTTCGAGGAATATCAGACAGGTCAGGCCAGAAGTGCTCATTTCCTGGCACACCAAACAATGACCTATGATTACAGACATGTAATCTGTCAAACTGATATCTGTACATTAATGTGGAAGAAATGGTTTCCCTATTTCATTTTCTGTTACTCTGTACAACATGTTACACTGCACAGAATATGGATGTGGAGCCAGAACTGCTGAAATGAAGGCTTAGAACAGYAGAAATATACTGCATGACTTGAACAAGTAATAAAGTTACAGATTAGATTCACAGACATTAATCCAGACCTGCTTCCCCAGTAGGATCCCTTTGTACAGTTTCAACCTGAGCCACAATTTTCCCCCCTTTTCCAGGGGTTCTTTTTTTTTTTTTTTTGCACAAAATTTCTTACTGCTCATTAAAGTGCCTAAAATGTAAAAAATTAAAAAAAGCAGCAAGGAGCTGTCCTAAAGCTGAACAGTCAGAAGCTTCTCCCACAGACTGCTGATGTGTCTCACAAATGTCAGGGATCTGCCAAAAAAACTCAATCAGACTCCCTTTCCAATGGGTCAGAGGGGAGAACCCTGGTCTGCACCCAGAACCAAAGGGTTAGCATGGAATTTGGCACGCATGCAATGTTAAAGCTTTGTTATCCCAGATCACTTGCATGTTACTGAACAAGTGCTGCAAAGGATTGTCACGATACCTACCATTTGGGCTGTGATCCCTCACTTCACCCTGCTGTCCTCCAGAGCCTTCCTAGCAGCTTCTTGCCAAATGTTTATTCTTTCCACAATGGGAGCAGTGGGGAACAATGGAGATTACAGTGAAAAACACTGCAGCCCTGGCTTTGTAGATGACTTCCTCAGGTTTGAGTGGCAACAGTTAACTACAACCTTTTCAGCTACCCACAGCCATTGACTATTTCCATACTGAAGACAGGCTTTTTAATACCACTGTGGGGAACTGTGTTCAGATGACAGARAAATCCTTTYGTAATTATTTGGGCTAATCCTATTAGGAAAGAAAGGCTTTCAATTGCTAAAGCAACAAAAAAACCTTTCAGAGAAGGAGCCCACCACTTCAAATTAAATCAACACACCCCTCCAATCCAGGATAGCCTTATTATTATTGCATATAAGAAAAGTTGTGTTAACTGAAAAGATACTTAACATTTTAAGAAATTTACTTAATTTTTTAAAAATGCATTTGAAATTACTACAAATTCAAAAGACAACACTCTGCTTCCATGCACGTATTTTATTTGTACTTTACTAGTCCTSAGTTCTACTTGTATATTTTCTAGGTAAGAGTAAGACTTCTACAGAATGGCATAATTTTATAAGGATTTTGCTTAGGCTCCAAATTTATTCTACAAGAGAGGATACAATTTACRTTCCCAAAATTTGCTGTCATTTTAATGCTGTGGTAGCATGACAGACACAGAGTTAACTCTTTCATGTGCTCATCAGAAATTCAGTTTGAGTGTTTAAAATGACAGTAACTTGATTTATTGAGCAATAAGATGAATTATTTTTCTATGGCCACCAGCCAAACAAGCAATCTTTTAATAAGGCATGTGCAGTCACTGCATTTCCTTTATGAGGGAGGAAAAAAAAAAGAAGCCAATTTAAAAAAAAAAAAAAATTGTTCTGAGGCGCATAAAATAGACCTAACTTGGTMTACAGGTACATCCAACCATGTGGCCTTGGGCATTCTCATTCACATTGTCACAGCTGCATCTGTACATGCCTCTCCTCCAGAGAGAATCCTAGCTGGTTCTGGATGAACCAGGATGATGCTCAGACYCTTTTGCCACAACAGACTTCACCCAAGGTGTTACTAGAAGCTTTTGGTTCCTTTTCGTAAAATAACCTGACATGGTTACTCTTTTCTCTCCCTTGCAAGTTTTCTTTCTCTCCTGAGAGCACATTTCTAACACAGGCACCACAGACTGTTTCAGGAAGAACTTCCAAGTTCCTCTTGCTGAAGGAAGTCTCCAGCTTTGCAGGAAATAAAGATACATTTTTACATCAGAGAGATGAATGTCACTGAAGCTTTTTTTAAGAATTCCTGAACAGAGAACACCCTCACAGAAAAATTGGTTTAATGTCTTTTTTTTTTTTTTTATTTTTCCTTCTCCTTATAACTTTGAGGAAGTGCTGAGGATCTAGGAGATGCACAGACACAGAGACAACTTCCCATGCTCCATCTAACTCATCTACAGCATGCTGGCTGTCTGCCTGGCTTCCCACTCAGCACATGATCATGGAACAACCTTCGGTAATTGTTTGGACTAATCCCCGTAGGAAATAATTTTACTTTTGAGGTATCCAAAGTCTTTCTGGGCATTCATTGGAGTTTCTGCACATGCATTTCAGAATTCATGGGTTAGTCCCTCAGGAGCTAACTGTTGGTCTGGAATTCCCAGCCTGTAACACACATTCMTATGAGTCCCTAAGGCATGTGCTTAAGGCTGCTTAGGAAATTTTTACTCTGACCAGTTGCTAGACTGTCTTTTTTGAGCAGAAGAATATGTCCTTGTGACTTTGGTCCCTGTGATACATTTTTGCATTTGCAGATGTACAAACCCCCTCAAGTTAGAAAAAATACAAGCAGGATTGCATATCTGTAAAAGACTCTGGGAAAGAGTTTGATGCCTGACCAGCAGCACCGGTTGTGTTTAGCCTGAGCATGAGTGTGAAAACAGAGGAGAAAGAGGCAGATGCTTTGTGGGACCTCTCTTCATTTATTTAGCAAATATATGAGTAACTGCAAGACTTCTTTACAGCCTTTCACATGATGAAAACACAGCAAAGTATTTTTGTAAGTGGAGGRAAATATTTTCCTAAATGGTGAGAGAATGTGAGAATATTAAAAGCTACGGYCATCTCGGAAGTACATTGCTGCTGTCAGTAATTATGCCTAAGTTATAAAACTCAAGTAACTAATTTCAAGCCTGTCTTCTTTTGCAGAGCTGTCTTTCTAGCTGAGATCAAACACACCGTTTTGTGAATCGATCCCTTTTCCCTTCCCCACAAGCATTCCTATTTAAACATCTACATTTTCACGCAGTAACATTATGCATCGTGTCTGAAATTGACATGATCATGGAAATTCCCAAAGGAATTTAGAGCACGGCTCATGTTGCTCTTGCTGCACAGGAAATGCAACCATTCTTACTCATCCTTCCTCTATAATGAAGAGTCAGATTCATTGTCCTGCTGTGCTGAGGAGGAAATTGCTGCATAATCTCCTTTCACAGCTAGACAATCCCCTCTTTCCAAAGCAGGCTAAGCATGCAAATTCTCCAGACATATTTGATGAATTTCTAATCACTGTGGGTGAAACGACAGGGCAAAGGCGACAGTTTCAGTGACAGAAGCCTTGTGCTGACTCCCTGCTGAAGACATTGTTTTCCTTGTATATTCACCCACATATTAATTGTGGGTGATACATATTAATTGTATCTGCTCTGGCACAAATAAAGAATGATAGGTCAAACTGTAGCCAGTCTAAAGATGAGTTAGAAGTCTTGAAAAGACTGACACATTTCTCACCATTTCACACGGACTGCAAAATGAGATCCCCAGTGTCTCCCAGTTAATGATTTTGTGTCACCAGGGAGTGCCTTCAGACAGTTAGGATGTTCCCCTCCATGTCTTGAACTAAGAGAAGAACCTTTTGGACTGTGAGGAGCAGGCCAAATTATGCAGCTTGTCCAATAATTTTACACCCTCTGCAATTAGATTTTCCTGTGTGGGGAATAGACACAATTCTTTTTTCCAAGTCTGAACAGAAAACCAAAAAGAAAATCTGCTATCAAGAAGCAACTATTTGCTACATTCAAGTAGAACTCTTAGGGGAATTTTGAGAAAGTATTTGATGGTTGCATGGAAAATAAGAACATTCCAGCACTAACAAAACTAAATGCTTCTTATGCAAGGGCAAGTGAACCTCATGTTGTAGCATATATGTCAGTAGATAAGCATAGGAGGGCAAGGATGGCATTTTCTAGCTAATGAAATAAGTCCACAATTGTACATGAGAACTGCTTTTGYACCTTTCTCTGCCTTTTTGGCCTAGCCCACAAATAGTAAAATACTGACATATAAACTGGAGAGATCAAAAAAGGTTACAGAAAGTAATACAAACAATTACAGAAGAGACAAGACTCCTCACAGACCTAACTACAGAAAAATAGGAGTCAGAAAGGTTGATTTCTCTCTCATGGCCACAGCGTAGGAGAAAACTCATTTAGCAGAGCCATCATCTTTTTGTTGTGTTTTTCCCCCACAAGTCCCTGAGGCACCCATTGCTAGCTGTGCCTAGGACAAGGACACAGGGCTGGGTGGGCACTGGGGCTGGCCAGCCTGCCTGCTGATGCACGTCTCTACCTGTTCTGCATMCCCACCGTCCACAAGCATGGGCTGGTGGCAGAAATTCTGCCCAGCATCAAACACTGCTTTCCAGAACAGGTCAGCTACCCTTTCTCCCTGTGGCCAGGTAGAGGAGGTAGAGCAGCATGACTGCTTCACATGTGGCCAGTTTGACAGGCTGACAGCTGAGACTCTTGTTCAAGATATTTTGGTTTTAACAGGCRGCATTGTGAGCAGAGATTGTGCTCAAAATTATTTAGAACAARTATTTTCTGCAGAGCTACTGATGATCAAGACACGGTCAGGTCTAGGACTGAAGAAGAAACAGTCTTCAAAGATCAGAAAATCATGCAGAGCTCTTTAAAAACTCACTGGACCCTTATCAGTCAGTGTTTCTCACAAATGCCATAAAGCACTTTGTCACACTGACAATTTCCTGTGATAATAAAAGGRGACATGCCATGAATGCGGCAGTGTCTAAGAAGTGAGCGATGAGATCTGATTGTGACAGAGGCTAAGCAGAAACACCATCCCATACTACCATGCTTTCTTTTCCTTTCTGCTTTGACTATCTTTTCCTGTGCTCCATCACCCCTTCAATACTAGAATACAGCAGAGGAGCTCTAGAGCAGCAGGTCTAAACAAATCATAACCAGCTCTGCTTGTCTCCCATTTCAGAGTTAGCTGACACCCATTTCTTCTTAAAGGGCTTTTTAAAGAATTCTTTTCCTCCTTAAGAAATTCACAAAATTTTGTGCAAATTATCAACTCTAATGTGTTTTTACTATAGCTACACATTGTGTTCTGAAAATTTGATAATAGTAAAAATATTTGACTCTCTCTTCSTAACCTTTTTTCTCTATCCAGAGAAAATTCTTCATCCAGTACTTCATAYATGATACTCTTGGGTTGTTCTGAATAGCAATCTCATATTTTACAAGGTATTTACAAATAATTAAAGCAATTCCTCAGGATGAAACAACATGAACAGGAACAGATTCTTATCAAATTAAAAGGAAAGAAACCCTCCCCTGTACACAGCTTTTCTTACTGACCATCTGCTAATAGTGCCCATGTGTGTATGAAATTCATTTGCACATTTAAATTGAAAAGCTCCATTTGCTCAGCTTGCCTATAACTGCGCTCTCTTGCTGGGGTGAATATTAGGTCTCTGACGTATGCATAGTGAACACATAATTGCAAATTCAATCCACATCCAATTATCTAGARTTTTACTACATATTTGCTACATGCAACTCAAGCAGTAAGTGTAACAGCACATTAGTTCTCCAGGTGCCCATTTGGCTGGAAGAATTAGTGGGGTACTGGCATTTAGCTCTTGACCTTGAAAGTGTAATTCAGTTATGGTGTTGCTGCCAGCATGAAAAGTCACTTACACACTTGATGCAGGATACAGATGTTGTGGGTATGACACCAAGAATCCTCTCCATCTGACAGAAACCTGCAACTAGACAGGTTAAGGTAAACAGTCCCTAACCCATGTGTAATTTCCTCTTGCATGCCTCCAGCAAGGCATTTCACCAATGCACAGCCCAAATGCASTGTATGACCACACATGGGGAGGATTTCAGACTGGTGTTACCTCCCATGAAGCTTGGGACTCATCGGCCACTCTCAGTGACCACAGTACACTGGTATGACTACTAGTCCACCAAAAAAAGATACAGAATCTATGTTCACAACACTCCTTCCCTGATCTATTTTAACCTTATTCCTCCAAACTGAGAAATATTTAAAAGGATGTACTCTGCAGATGCAGCTTGCCTAGTAGCCAAGAACAGCATCTGATTCAGAGCTCATTACACCAGGGTTCCGAAGCACCAGTTCTTCATCAAGACAGATCGACATGCATTTGAATGAGCTGCATCACTGCTCAAGGCAACAGCTCTTCATTCTTCCTGCAAGATTAGTGCTTATGATTCTTCTGGTCTCTCACAGTCTCTGAGACAACTGTTATCCAACTGTCTGTCAAGTATTAGCTGCCACTGTCTCAGCTAATGGGTTTTGTGTAGATCATTAAAATATTCAAGAACTATGCATAGCCTGCAGCTTGTTTTAAGCCAAAYATTTCCCCGGTGGGAAATGGAAGGAAAGAGCCATTCCAGGGAAATAATAAAAGTCATACTAACAGTATAAAAAGTACAGTGCGAGATTAGACTCCAATCCTATTTCACTGTGTGCCCTGTGGAATCACTCCACATTTGTATTGTTTTAAATAACATAAAATATTAAGGAATTTGAAACCATCAATGCAAGTTTTGGACTTTCTTAGAATGGAAAAAGGTGGGGGGTGGGGGGTGGGGTGGCATTTAATTAGGCGAAAGCACCACGCATTTAAACCTACTGCTCTCTCAGAACAATAACKAAACTGTTGAACTAATGCCCCATGGCACTGGACGTCAGTGTTTGAAAGCTTACAGCAGAATTTTAGCTACAACTGAAAGAACAGTCTCAGTTACTTATATAAAAACACCGACATTTCAAACAAATACAAGCATCACATGTGGTTAGCCCACTTCTAATTTGAGAAAACTACAAAAAGCTTTCTGCCACTGGCAATTTGTGCCACAACTGGCACCACTAGATCCAAGGAGTAGCTTTCTACAATGCAGGTAGCGGTAGCATTCACAGCTGGGTATGTCTACAAAATACAAATTATTGAAAAAGCATCCTAATATTTCTTCCCTGGGGTATGGCTTATAATTTTCTTTTAGAAACGACCCATTGCAGTGATACTCTTCATCAAACCTGCTGACATTTTGGAAGGCTCATCTAAATACCTGTCAGACACTTGACTGCGTTATCAGGAATCATGTTTTGGATCATTGTGAATATTACCAGAAAGATATCAGTAATAGAGTTCAGATTCCACTTTATGAACCTCAGAAAAATAATGACTGTATTAAATGCTGAAGGGTTATTACCACCCCATGCATAAATGGAAAACTTTGAGATAAACTCAGTGGCACGTGGTATTTGTAAAAGCTTTAGGCTGCAGGRCTATGTCCAGTCAAATCCTTCCTCATTAAACATAAATTCTGAACATTTACAGCTCTGGAGCAAGGAGCTTTGCTGTGCTGAATAGACAAAACAGAAACAAATGGACAAATGAAAGAGCCAAATGCTCCGGGTTGGGAAAACAAGTTGTCTTTGTTGGCTGGTACTGTAGTACGGTAGGTGTTACCTCRCATCTCTGTTCAAGAGCAATGACCATGGTTGCTAGATTTGGGAGGGCTGGTGTGCAATGCCAGTCAGTGGCGTTTTGCCCCACAGTACACAGTTGTGGGGTGGGATAGGYACCATGACTTGTCAGATGTTCCAACATTGCTCAGTAAATGATGGGGACAGATCTTGCTCTCAGTCTACAGACAAGCATGGCTGGGCTACCTCTACATCACATAACACCTCACTGTGGCTCTGCCCTTCATTAAAAATCATGTACATATGTCTTCTTCCAGCTCTCAGTGCCTAAACTGTGGAAGGGGTGAGTGTCAGCTCACCCAAGTGGCGTTTTCACGGCATTAATATAGCTTTATCATTAACTCCCTCTGGCATAGTTAAAGGCACCTGGGAGTCTCTGGGAGTTGCAATGTCTGTTAGGATGATATGGAAGAACTGCTTAGAGTGAGAGAAGCTGGGATGGGAGGGTGATATTCATATTGCCTCCTGGTAAAGGTCTCAGCCCACTTAATCCTGAATATTGCGCTTAACTGTCTTGAAAATCAGTAGATGGCACAGCTCAAAACGACACAAGAAGCATGTTAATGATGAAGTGGGCAAACACTGCTCTCACACTCCGTCTCACTCCATGTAGCAACCTAAATTTAGCCTTTATGGTCATCAAAAGTTAAAAATGCCCCATGCTATTTGAGCTTGCAACAGAATTTATAAAGTTTGGAATTCAGAAGTCTGTGAAAAATGTTTCCTGTCTTGTAAAAAGTGGATCCCTGTAGAAGGAAGAATTTGGAATAACTTTGCCAAAGGACCTCAGGCAGCTGGATACTGTGATTAATATAAACTACCAGTAACATCCATAACGAAGKTGAAATGACTAGCAAGAAGAGTGGGCAGTCAGGAAAAGAAAATCCTGTGAGGAAATACAGGAGACTTTATATGCGTACCTAGTCACTGAAAGAAAATACTGATATCCATCAGACAAGATTCATAAAGGGTGACTGCTCCAGGGCATAACTTTCTTTTCAAAAAACACCAAGTGGGTGTTTTGTCATACTTGTCAGCTATGGTGGATACAACTCAAAGTCACTGACTAGCTGGCTACTGCTAAATATTTAGGAAGACGCAAACCTAGAAGGAAGATCACACTGTAAAAGGCTGCTCTTTAATTGCTGCAGTGACTACAGCGATTCCTTCTCCTTGCTGTACAGGGGGAGAAGGTCAAGAACAGCAGAAACCATTAACAACCTCCGGGAACATTTTGATAATGAAAGTCACAGGAGATACAACTTTCCCATTTTGCATCCAATTAGAAGAGGTTACCAAAAGGCAATTTAGAAGAGATGTGGACATGAAGGATAGGATAATAATTTCTTCCCAAGGGTTTAGCTTGGCTCCCACTGCACTATTACAATACTGCTAGAATAAGAATGTGAAAGAAGAACATTGCTTTTAATYTATGTGATAGAAACTGCTATAAATTGAGTCTCAGTCATAAAGCGCCACTGTGTTTGTGAAGATGCTGATGAGGGGACAGTGATTGGCTTTTCAAAGCCATGCATCTATGGAAAGTTTACCTTTATGCATTCAGTCCTCTGCCTATAGCTTTTGAAATACCACTTCTGTGATGCCGCTTACATTTTTTTAAGAAGTAAATAGTAATTTATCAAGGGTTTTTCTAAAGTAAATGGAAACATTCAAAGCCATACACTTTGCAAGTTATTCTGAAAAGTAACAGTTTACTTTACTGTTCATTTTTTATCTACTGCTGTGTTATTGGTTCCCTCTCCCTAGACAAAACCATTGGCCTTTGTGGTTGACCAGAACTGCCCAAATTTGAAACTTATCATTAAAACAAAGCAATGGATCCAAGCTCTTTACTCTTTTGTATTTCATTAATTTTATCTTTCYGCTTCATCACATACCTCCACTGCCAGACCACAAACTTGAAACAACCCTTCATGGACCAGGGCCCTGCTAAGCCACAGGGTGTCTGTTTACAGCCTAAGATCTCCCCTGGATGAATGCGGACTAGAAAGACCAGAACACACCATCTAAGAAAGCCTGCTCTGTGTGTTTCCCTGTCAAAAATTAAGCCATGATTAACTCAAATTTGGTAACTTAAATTCCCTTTCAGATTCTTCTCTATGTTGGATTTTTCCCACCAAAGCTGAAAAAAGAGAAACTCTACCTCTAAAAACAAGAAAGTGAGCTGTCATCATGTCYTTTGGAGGACAGAACAGTCTCCTGAAGTGCACAAAGGAACTTGCATTGCTAGTCTCTCCTGGGGCTAAAACAGGAGCAGAGGGGCCTAACCTAGCTGAGGTTCTCAGTGACAACCCAAAAGCTCCTTCAGAGCAAGACTGGGGAACTACAGAATGCAACTACAGAAAACCCTGCAAGATTAGGTGGTTTGTAAGAAGGCTTTTAATGTCATGCCATCTTTAGATAGCGAGTCTTGCAGAACAATGAAAATTGTCTCTGGGAGATGTTACCTATTTCCTTATTTGCCTTATCTGTGAAATRTAACTATGGGAAACAGGGTTTGTCATGCCAGATGAAATCATAAAGGTACTCAGATTACCACTGTCATTGGTGCCTGCCATGGAGAATGAAATTGGAACACACTGTATGCTGTGGTAGGTTGTAACAAAGGATTGACACATGCCTTCACCACTGCTCTTTCAATAGGATTTTACTAACTAGGAGGTTTAAACTCATTTTACATTAAACAGGAACTGGTTAGCTGACCCTGCCCTTACTCACTCACTGTGTCCTCAGARCAAAGCGAAGTACTCTCTCTAGAGACCATTATTCAGAGAAATAAACCCACTGAAATGATAGAGYAAAAAGCATGAGGTGTTATAGTGCTTTCCCTCAACCCACTGCCCCATCAGGTCATCAAGTCTATGGCTTTCCTGGAGAAATAGCCTTTCGATCCTTGGCACAGATGAGTTAAATGCTGATTGCTGAAGATGTCAGACTAATTTTTTTACAAGAGCAGGAATTGTGAGTCCTGCTGTGCTAGCATAACTGCAACCTGAGTAATGGCCTTCAACATCTGAACTCCTTCAGCTTTATAAATTGGTTACAGTATTGTCCTTTTCCCATCCTGCCCCAAATGACTCTACACAGTTACCTACTACTATGTCATAAAAAAATTTTTGCTCTTTCACCCCAAAATAGCAACATATCAGAAGTTTAGGAGCTTTTTACTGTATATTTAAATTTTATGACAAAACAACAGAGACTTTTTTGAGATAAAAGAAGCTGAACATGTGTTCAGTGGCTAGGCATTATCCCCGTTTTTGCTCTGATCCTGCACTGTGTGGCAGCACTTTCAATCATTCTATCCTCTTTGTCTCTAGGTTGTAGGGGGAGTATTAGAAATTAACATCTGTCAGATTCAGAATAAAATGAAACCAAACAAAACAGAGTAAATTGAATGAATGCAGAAAAAAATACATACACTATATTTCACTATATTGCAAGATACCTAATCATCAASTCATGCTGTATCTTAAAGGAACCGTAAATCACTTGGACCTCAGTAAGCAGGAAAGACTCTCCATCTGTCTTTCCTTGCTTCTACTAGTTTTTGCCACACATCAAAGAGAAGTGCACTCCTGTTGGTAGGTTGGTACCTGCCCATGAGCACCATTAAGAAAATAAAAGAAAGAAATCTAACCAAAACTCCGAAGTCAGATTGCAGGGTAACTTAAGTGGTCTAAGGACTTGATACAAATTAAGACTGCTTGAAAAAAAAAATTGCTTGAAATACCAACGACATCAGAAGGTCTTTTCAAGTTTGGGTAAGTATCCTGAAGGTAGAAGAAAAAGCCACATAAAAACTGTGTAATTGGGTTCAAGCTCTCTGTCTTCCAGAAGTGCTGATTCATGTTTGCATGAGTCTTAGAAAATTAATGTTGTTTGAAAGTTGACTTCTGTCAGGTATAACATAAATAAATACAGGGAGAAGGACTGGGTTCACTTCAGGAGACAAAGGAAAGCAGAATTCAGCAGAAACTTAACTTGCTTTTTAATATTTTAGGATACAGATGATTTATTGGCCAGGCTGCTTGCTTTGTATATGCAAAAATGTTCCTGTTAAAAGTATTCTGAAAACTAATGACCCTAACATCATGTCATATAAGATTTTATTGCTCAGCATGAACCATTTTTATCAAAGCAGTTCTTATTGTACTTGAGCAAATGTAACAGGCAAAAAGTCTTTGCATGCTTCCTTTCTATGTGCTGTATCTGGTCATAATTTAATATACATTTTGGAATCTCTTATTTCACGATGAGAAGGTGAAGTGTTAGGAAAGTGCCTTGCTGTGCCAGRCTTGGAGCTTGTAAATTAAAAACTACAGAGAGGAGAGATGAGCAGTCCAAACTGGCACATTTCTTAGCCAATTAATCTTTTAAAAAATTCTGTGCAGGTTACAGAGGCCATCATGAAAGTCTGTAGAAAAACAAGTTTAAAGTTATCTATAGGGCAGATAACCAACACTGGATCTCTCTCTACAGCCAGAAGAGAAACTCATTCTCCATTCCTCTGAAAAAGAAGCTACTGGCAAGGTGGGAACAGACTCCTACCTGTTCTTTATCCATACTCTTGCCTCCAGTTTGGCATTGTACCAACGATAGATAGTGGTCAGGAGGAAGCATGCTGCAGAGAATATGCTCCAGGCACATCCAGTGCCAGCCCATCTTGTGCAAGTAGACAAATCTGAACCRAGAATCCCCGTGCGAGACAATCACATTGTTTCACATGTTCACAAATCAGATGTTTCACATCTGAAACATGCAGACGATGTGGCTTTTTGCTGGAAGAAGGGCCTCCACAGATATTTTAGGGAGAAGCCCTTAGTAGGCAGCACAARCACGTATGTGGGTAATGCTGCAAGGTGCAGCTAAGCAAATGCTTCCATTTGACAGATACTCCCACAGGCTCTGCCTCTGTGCAACTTCCTCCTTTCCTACTGCTATAAATGCTCAGCCTTTGGTCCAGTTCAGATCTCAGAGCATGGGTATCTGGACTCACGTTGGCTGCAGATACAGCAAGCTTAGGTGAAGAATCATTCCTGCTCTACAACCCGTACTGCACTAGGCGATGGTTCCCACACAACAGGAACTGTAGTAATTCTAAACAGCCTGCATTCCATCAATTCCCTCCTCCCTCTTGCACCATACAARTGTCCCTGCACAATACCTCCACCAGAAGCCTGTGTGCAGTGCTGATGCTTTTAGCCAAGGAAACCTGATTGCTTTTGAATTTCTTTCCGTGTATGTTGTAACTTACAAATGAGAATGTAAGTTTTGGGACCAATTTTCTAAGGAAAGGGAAAACTGCCAAATGTATGCTATTGGGGTGAGAAGCCAAGATTCCTTTAACAAGTCCCAGGAGAGCAAAAAGACGACCACATTTTCATTCTCTAGTCTTGAACAGATAGTTGACTGAATCCTTAATAACAAGGCATTAGAGTGAAGTCTAAGAYATAGTTTTTCCACTCCAGCTCCTAAGAAGAAGAAAGTCACAGAGTCACATAGCACTGATTTAAGTGTATGGCAGTACTGGGAAACAAGGGGTAGAAAAACATCTTCCATCCCCAAATTTTTCTAATGTGATCAGGAATGGCCTCTGTAGTCCTCCGTAGGGAGCACACAGGGCTCCAATGAAAGTTGTAACCTAGGGCATATAGCAATAAAACARGGGGAAATGGCTTTAAACTGGAAAAGAGTAGGTTTAGRTTAGATGTTAGGAAGAAATTCTGTACTGTGGGAGTGGTRAGGCACGRGCAYAGKTTGCCCAGAGACCTTGTGAATGCTCCATCCCTGGCTGGGTGCAAGACCAGGCAAGACGGGGCTTGGAGCAATGTGGTCTAGTGGAAGGTGTCCCTCTCCATGGCAAAGGGGTTGGAACTAGATGTTCTTTAAGGTCCTTTCYAACCCCAAATTCTATGATTCTGTGATTACACAGTACAAAATATACATAAATCAATCCTTGGACTGGCGTGGAAAAGAAGGTGGGAAGTATTTTTACCTGTCAGGGGCAGCATTAACCATCAGTGTCAAAGTCTCACACTGTGAAACTCCTTCCTTCTTCCTTGGACTACTGACCTCTCACTCAGATCACCAGTCCTTTATGTGAAACTCAGAATGCRTCACAGGGTGTTCTTTCTCCTTTACTTAAGAATGGAGCTCCACACTCTCAAAATGGAGTGTATTTTTGATAAGTGTAGGAATATGAGAACATAAAAGAACAGGGATCTTCAGTTTTGGGATGTCAGTTGTGGAGTGTTTTACAGAGATGGGATATTTTTTAAACTTCTCYCTCTCTGAATATCTGTCACTGAAACTCCAAAAGAAGCAAAGCAYGACACATATCTGTTCTCTTGTGAAAGCCCTGGGGGAGAGAACCTACTGAAACACTCTGCTGTTTTCAGATCTTTCCCAGTGTCTGGCCAACAGTGACAGTGCTGGCATRTTCTCTAAACATCTGCTATTGTCTGAGAAGTGGAAGGAAACAGTTAATTTTATCTCCTGTGGCTGTTACAAGATTGACAGTGACAAGTGTGAAATGGACATGTCCCCCTGAAATTCAGAAAAGAAAAACCCTAAGGAACTTTAGAATAAGTGTGTGGACTCAATTCCCTCATCGCTGTGTAGTGTGAGTAGACATTCACATCTGTTAGCAATAAAGCAGCCTCCCTCCTGCTTTTCCTACCCAGCCCAGGCAGCAATATCCAATATTGCCCTCTCTCCTCTATTACTTATTTTAGTGAATTGAATAGTACTAATCCCAGTACACATTAATGCTTCTGAGAACAGAACAGAGASRATTTACTGTTTTAAACTGCTCCAGGAATTATTCCTGCTTAYTCTGTGGCTAGGCATCAAGGGGAAAAGAAGGCCAAAAACTAACYCTTCTCACCTTGCTGGCAGAAAGCTTTTTAAATAACCTATCAAATTTCTGTAATTCTTTCARCAAACACTTAAAAATTATCAGACACATAGCTGAGAAGAAAGTCTAGGAAAATCCACAGAAATGGCTTTGAACTTTCCTCCTGGTGTTCTTACAGTAGCTACTAGATGTGAGTAAAGGGCATTCACATACAGTTTGTTATAAAGCACACACCACATTTTATAGCAAGAACTGTCTGGGTGGATTGGACCATTGGGCTATCTCACYTGCCATCCTATTCCTGGCAGCTGGCAACACTTTCTGCTTCAGGGGAAAGTTAATACGCTACCTCCCACAACCCCACTGACTCTGATCGTATGAAGTAGCCTTCCAGACTGCTCAAAACCAGGTTGATAGATGGTGGATTTGGTTCTAGCAAAAAGGTGGAAGGCTCTTCCTAATTGTTCTCAAGGGCAAAAGGTGTACAGAATTATGTCTGTAATGCATGTTTCCCTGGGAAACATCACTACTGAGGAAGAAGAGTCACTTGCCCCACTGGCACTCCTGTGGCTCCCACTGTGCTCCTGAGACAAGCAGAGAGACACCTCTCTTTCCCAGGAAAGAGCCATTCCTGTCTCTCTGTCCCAGCTGAGGAGAGACACACAAAAAGATGTCCTCACCTTACTCATCTCCCCAAGGATAGTGAGGCACAGAAGAAAGAGCCCCAGGAACTTTAACATGTACCAGCTGGCATGCAGATGAAAGGAAATGTGCCCAGGTGGGGATGGCTGGACCTGAGGGTGTTCCAGCTACCCCAGGGCCAGGGGCTGTGGAGGCAGAGGAGACAATGTTTGAAGCTATACATTRTTTGGAGAAGTCAGGGAAGAGAATTCCAGGTAGGAAACACTGGAGCAGTCTCCTCCTCCTTTGCCCTGCCCAAATGTATATTTGACCTTTCTGAAGGAAGGTGTTTAGACCTCAATACTCAAAAAGAATGTCTCTGAGGATTCTAACAGTATATAACAATACCAATTGCACCTATAGTTCAGGAATCCTACTCAGTCACTCTCGACCTCKTAATGCAGGTTTAGACAGAAGCTCATTCTTTTCTGATCCAGGAAGGGACAAATATACTTGTGGATCTTGCCAGAAATAATTTAAACAACTTGTATGTACTTACAGGAGGAAGTGTTTGTTCCTTCTGTTGAAGCTTGTATCCTAAGCATGGGTTCTGCAACACACAGAAGTAACAATAAAGTTGTAAGAATACAGCCACAGATACAGCACTATACTGGAGGAGCCTCAACATCTTCCTCCAGTAGAGGTTTCTTTTTATTTTTTTTTTCCCCTCAGTAGTCAGAAACCCAGCAGGAGAGAAAAAAGTGAAATAAGCTTGAGAAAGCAAGGAACTTCAAAGTTGGTTCAGCATGTCCTAGGCGCACTGTGAATAATCAATTACAGCAAAAACGCTCTACAGTCCTGGGAGGAAAGGCCAGGAGAAAACTGGCAAAGACAGAGTAAAATTTTCAGCTGTTTCTGACAGCATCAGAGGAAAGTGGAAAGCAGTAGGTCTTGAAGCTCCACATGCTGGCCAGGAAGCACTAGCTTGTCTTCTCACATAACTCCAAATGAGCAGTAAGATATTCAGGCCTTTCACAATTATAGTTAAGGACTTCAGCAACTTGAAAGAGAGGAAGCTCCAGGAGTGTCACCACCTCTGCAGAGAGCTGTAGATGGAAGGGAGAGCAGAACACATTCCAGCCCAAAAYGGGACATAACACTGGCCCCAAAGTGGTTACAAAGAAAGGAAAAAGAATGGTAAATAATCTTGTAGAACAGTGGAAGGAAATGGATCTCAGCACAAATTGCATGAAGGAAGCACTAAGCAAGTTTTATAAAGGAAGCAGGTAGCCTGAAGTGAGGTCTAAATGTCCTGACCTGTAGGAACCTGAAACCACACACCAATTAAGAGCCATGTGTTTGGGTGGCTTCATAGGCTTTCRCTATCTAGAGAATCATATATGGTGTCATGCATGAATAAAGAATTCAAGAGAAGGCATGAAATCAGCTGGAAGGAAGAGTTTGAAGAGAGAATACTCTGCCTAAGTGGCAATGTGATGTGCCAGTGTGGAGAGGGATCAAGGAAGTACAGGTGGCTAACAGCCACCCTGTGAATTCTAGGGAGYGGGTCAGTCATACGGCATGCTCTTTAGTGAAACATTTAACATGTCATGTCACACAGAAAAGATGCATCTGCTGCCTAATAAAGTCTGGTTTTAGGCAAAGTAAAACCACACTTAAAAGCTCAGACTGGTCTGTACGTCCTCCTATCATCAAAAAGTATCTGTAGTGACACTTCAAGAGACCGAGATCCTGGTGACTTGAACATCAGCATTTCACAACATTCTGTCTTCAATTAAAGAAGGAACACATGAATTACTTATTTTCATTTGCAAGTCCTGGGAAAAAAACCAGCAGTGCCCCAAACTCCAGGCACTACTGGTCACCAGGAAACTCATGAMGTGTTAGAGAAAGAAATGGACCCAGGGCTGGGATAGAACAGTGTGAAAAACAGCACCTGGCTGGGTTTGGGACTAAGCAGGTCTCTGCTCCGGCCACAGATCAAAGACTTCCTCAGGGCTCCATGAGAAGACCTGAATGTACTGCTTTCTGCTGTCCAGCAGGAMAATAGCGTGATGTGCTGCTTGGCATGAAATCTGGCAGTGCAGAGATTCATCAGGAATGCAGCCAGCTTTTTGAACACCCCAGCTTCCTCCTCTACAGCGGCACAATAGCAATGAAGAGGAGGACAGTACTGTAACAGCAGGYGCTTGAAGGGACACAAGCAGGGAAAGAGACCACTCAAGAACAAGAACTTTAGTTCATGGGAAAGAAGGCAGCCAAGTGCAGGGACTACATTCTTACTGCACAAGGGAGAAGGCAAGGCAAGCCCAGCGGAGTCAGTGGCCAGCGTGCCACCTTCTTTGAACAAAAATGGTTCCAATGGTTACAGGACACTCGC
The DNA here is from genome assembly GCF_030028575.1 of Malurus melanocephalus. NCBI lineage: Eukaryota > Metazoa > Chordata > Aves > Passeriformes > Maluridae > Malurus > Malurus melanocephalus. The sequence goes on from NW_026623423.1 coordinate 1,156,503, forward strand.
TATTAGCTATGTGGTCTCATATATACACAGTGAAGCACCAGTGACAGGCCCCACTGAGAACATGAAAGAATATGGGCACATCCAATGTCTCTTCTGTCAGGCAGCAATGCCAAGATTTCAGAAGTAGGTCGCCACACACACAGATGCATCAAAGGAAAGGCTGCAGGCATGCTAAATGCAGAATTTGGCAATCACACTGTTTTCCTTGATCTAGCCTACAAACACTGTCATTTCACACTAAAACCTGTCTCTGCCAGACATAGCTTTCCCAAAAAAGCYAGCAGGACCCCAGCCTCTTTGCAAGCAGAGTATGTGCATCTTACAAATCCTTGGGCTGCTCAGTTTATGCACGTTTACCTACAATTGWCACAGCCGAAGTCAGCAGCAGACAAAAGCTTGTATTGTGGCCATATATTAACTAAATCTTAACAGTTAAATAATGAAAGTGGCTTCTCACTGGGGTCAGTTCCAGGAGTAACTCTGGAAGCATGCAATCTGTAACTGCAGGCAGGATGTTGGAAGCAAATTCCATCATCTGAAAGGAAACCTCCTGCAGAAGGTTCCTAGTATGCCAAAACAGTTTCAGAAGTGGTTACATTACTGACAGAGAGTTACCTGTCTACACTCACAGATCCTGCAGAGCTGTCAGGAATTGTATGTGGAGCCCTCAGGAACACAGCAGGCTAGGCAACAGACTTTCCTGAGGACGCATGAACATGCCTATGCAATCAACAAACTCATAAGCAGCTGATAGGATTYATAGGAGAAGGAGGTAAGAGTTTTATTTTAAAACATAGATCCTAACAACACAAACACTTCCTCACTTGGGCTGTTGCAGCCTGACAACTGTAGGCCCAATTAGCCTCCTCAATACAGCCTCAGCTTAGCAAAAAGTATGCTTGAGCCTTCTTCATTAATTTCTTGGTCCCTGAAGTAGTTCAAGTATGCAGAAATGGAGAYGCTGGATGCAGATGAATTGTTCTCTGCTAAGGAGGAGCTGTTTCAGAGTTGTAGAAGCAGTTTCAATAAGAATGAAGAGAAAGAGATAGAAAGGCTCTGTTAATTCAACTTACGTGAAGAAGTTTTTGTCACTTCTGTTGATACTGGTATGTTGCTGGTACTCTCTGGAAAACACAAGAGGCACAARAAGTTATAATACGGTGTCAGATGATCCTCTAACAGCATTTAGCTCCAGAATGGAAAAGATAAAGAAGAAAATGTATTCAAAGAAGCCAGGTTACATTCTGCTTCAGTAGGCAGAGGCTTCAATCAGACATCAACTCGTGAAAGTTGAGTTGAGTTTCCTTTCGGGAAAAAAACAAAAGATGATGGTGCCTACTAGTAAAACTAAGAAAAAACCCTGTTCCTTCTGAAAGAAGCCAGTTGTTCAAKCTCTCATTTCCTCTGGGAATAACTGATCAGTGGCAACAGGAGAAATCATGCAGATGGCTCTGTTTCTAGAAGACGTCAGTGTGAGTATTCACTCCTTATGCTTCTAGGCAGTTAAATTTTGCAAAGATGTGTCCCTGTTCATATCACTTGAATTGCCGGTGAGTACATCCAATGGTGTCACTTGCCACTTCAGGGAAATCTTCTAAGTCACACATGCAAACCCCGTCCCTCATGGACTGCTGGGGGCTCTGTGATAGAAATCAAACAGTTGYTCTGCTGAAGAGATGAGAAAAGTTGTTCTTCCATACTGGTCCTATGTATATCTCCTCATGCTATTGCTTGTTAYACACTGGCATGGACTGCTCGCAATCACTTGTTGGAGCAGCTGATGGCTAAGGGGGATGTTGCTGCCATGTTCAGATCCTTGCTAATGCAAAATGCACACATGGTAGATAGCAGAATGTAGAAAACCTTTGTTTAGGCTTCACAGATTTTCACAGAGACTTTGCTCCAATGACAGCATTTATTTGTGAGTGCTCTGCTGTATGCRCAAGCCACAACTGTGTGCAATTTCTCAGGTGTGAACAAATCGCTCTTCAGATGTATTTGTCAACAATCTTGGRCTTCCCCAAGTTCTCAAAACAGATTTCAGACTTTAAGTGGTGCATTTCAATGCAGCTGCACAAGTTTTGACTCTACAGCTGGACAGAGGYCCTGAATGCCAAGAAAAGAGTCTTGCCCTGAAACTTCAAGGCACACCAAGAATCCTCTAGTARGTCAAACAAATAGAATTTAGAAAAAAAAGCTTCATAAGAGATTTAGGAAGAGGAAACTCAGGAATGTTTTTATTCTTTTTAGTGAATATGGATTCCAGTGGTTCTCTGCTCACTGTCTCCAGAGTTCACAGAAACTTGACCAGAGACAAAACTAGTCCAACTGTGTTTCCTTCAACATCCCTCTTGTTCAATTTTAACATTGTCTCTGAACTTTAACTTCTTACTTGCTTGCTTCTCTTTCCTAATTTTTTYTTCCATCTTGGTCCAGCTTTCTTTGGCAAATACAGTATTTGCCTAGTTAGTACATCCCAGTTTCATCTCCCTAATGGGAGGGAAAGTGTTATGCGGCATTTCCTTGGCAGCCAGCGGTGCGTGGCATGAAAGCGAGTATCATAAGTAAGATTTTTAAGGTCAAAACCTTTGCATTAGGTCTTGGAACACAGTGGCCTGTAGCCAGGCAGCTTTCAGTATTTTGGGTATAACAGCAGTTTGCTATTGCGCAGCTGYGCTGTCTGAGCAATTAACCTTTCTTAGTCACATCAAGAGATGGAACAGGTCTGACAGCTGCATAGCTCAGCATCTGGCACAACTGGAGCAAATTTTTCTTTCACCATTAAAGAAACCATGTTCCATTTAGTGCCTGTGCTGATCTTGATGGAGCATTTCTTACTGGCACTTTCCCAGCCCAGCTGTGTTAGTACAAACGCCGACGGGAAGCTTCCCTGCCAGTGGAAAATACAGTCAGAGCCTCCCACACCTGAAACGTGCTGAGAAATACATTTGGAAAACAAGTGGCAAAGTCACACTTTATCAAGCCCCACTAGTAACATTGGTGTTGGCAGCACTAACAGGGGATGCTAACATTTGGAAGACACAATATTTGTGTGTATTGCTTACYACACTCTGTACACCACAGTGGTAAGAAAGGCTTTTTACACTGCCTGAGAAGGTCAGCACACACCCACGTGACAAGCTATCTGAACACAAGAAGCAAACAAAAAAGCAGGCTGTCAGTACTTGCCCGAGCTGTAAGAGCTGGAAGTGTTTTTTCAATCATGGTACCTTTGTTGCTGCACTCTGCCAGGGTATGGTGGCGGCAGCCTGCAGCCTGTCTTCATCATCACATTTAGGTCCCCATGAGGAGCAGCCACCTCAGAGGCTAAAACCAGTTCTGTCCCTTGGCACTTCTAGGAATATTAAGCCTTGGTGAAGTGCTGTTTCCTAAAACTGGGTATGTTTGTGCTGGGGCTTTCTTATTGTAAAAGTATTGAAGTATCAGTGAGAAATTCTTGTTTGGGGAYGCTTTAAAGAGCAGGTCCTGCAGCCTCTCAGTCCTATTAGCTTAGTACTCTGGCCAGCAGTATCTTCTGCCTTTYACTCTGACATGATAGGGAAGAGCTCCTTCAACTCACACAGAACTCCTGGCAACCCCACCAACTTTGCTGGCCTTGATATGTTGATCCATCCTTCCAGACAGGGAGCTTTGTTTGGGCTGCTGAGAGGACACAACTGTGAGTGGGCAACAAGCTCTGCTGTAKGGCTCTGAGGGAGGCAGGAGGCTCTTCTCCTCCTCAGCAAGAACCTTTTCTCCAGGATAACCAAATATTTAAGGGCTTTACAGCTGCTGTTGTGAACAGCCCTGTGCATGCCCCCCACAGCCTTTTCTCCCCCACTCAGTTTTTTCCAGTTAATTTGTCAAAGGCCTAACACAAAAAAGTCTGCTTGAGCAAAATGAAGGGATTTGGTTGATCACATAAGTTTTGGTTCAGACCTTGAAGGTGGTGGCTTGGAGAACTCTGACAAGGACAACCTGGGCTTTAAGGAGTATTCAGACACCATGAGATTGTAGGTGGTTAGAGCTGCGAACAAGCTTTTTATCATCCTGAGGTGTACTTTCTGGCAGCAATGTAAGTTTTGCACCTTTTTCATTGTGCTATTCAGGTGATATAATCAGAATTATACAAACAATGACACAAGCTAACATACACCTTGAGGAAAGGGGAGAATCAGACCTCTGCCACTCGGTTGACAGACAGCAGAGCAGGCAGCAGTTGTGAAGAAGGTTGGTAAGACCATAGTCAGAGGTCTCAGAGGCACGCAGGCATAAGTGGTCAAAGACACAGGGTGATCCAACAGCTAAACTAACGTCTGTTTTTTARAACTACTATACCATACCCTTTTCCTCCAAGAAACTACTAATCTGAATCAGATTAAAMGAACACTGCCCTTAATCCAAGTAAGTAAAATGGCAAGAAAAGGGGGAATGCAATACCAAATTGAGTGATGGCCACGGTTCTTTCTAGGAGCGAATCAGTGACACTGGTCYAGGCATTCTGATTTGCTCCAGCTGAGAATCTGACCCATTATRCCAGCTGGTTCAAAACAAACCATGGCCCACGTTGCCTCCAATTATGCTAGAGAGAAGAGATACCCTTCTTTGATCAAGTCTTGGACAGAAGAAGGGCCTCTTTTTGCATCTGAAGTATTTTGTAGTTGGTCCCATGCTCTACAARTGCTAGATATTAGGTGTTTTTATTTAATTATTTCTCAGGCATCTTCCTGAAGCTAAACTACTGTCTGTCTCCAGAAGAGGATGAGCGAATTAAAATTAAATGAATTATGAATATCAGATACTTACTGGTTACTGTACAACTTGGAGCTGTTACTACTACTGCAAGTGCCATGGATACAAGCCCAGAAGCTTGCACAGGCCACWGACTTTGTAGCTAATGAATTCACCAAGGCTCACCTCTGTCTACAACTGAGACACATTAACAGATYACCTGAGTCCTTCTTGTACCCATCAATTCAGGCAAACCTGTCTCAGCCATCCACACTAATGAGTCAAATTGCATCAACTCTCTTTCCACAGACATGAAGGAATAGTGCTCACACAACCCCAGCAGTTCACCAGCATTGTAGACTTCTGGATTTTGAAATACCTCTGCATGAATCCACCCTTTTGTATCCTGAAACATGCYGGGCAAAGCAAACATCCTCAGAGAGGCAAACAAATCAAGTCAACAGGTTTTAATGGAAAAGAATGACACCACATGCAGCTAGAGCATGCTTGACTCTTTATTAAAAAATATCACTTAGCTAGTTGTCTAAATAAGGGGTTTTGTGAGCAAGTGGAAAGCTTTGGCTGTGAAGTACTCTGTCAGTGCTATTTATTAAGCATAGAAAGGTCCTAAGCTGATGAGAAAATGCACCACAAGAATTTTGCCAGAGTAAAGTAACAARTAACTATTTTCTATTGCATTAGTAAACTTGAGCACTATTTATACAATACCAGGAGAATTTCATGCCTTTACTCTGACCTCAATTACAATCTTTCTTAGGGGAGCATACATGAGTATGAGTGAATGAAAATAAGAAGGCTGCTCMTATCCTGTGGGCAAGTTGTATTCATTATAAATTTAAAAGAGAACAGAATAGCTCCTATCGCTTGCTATTAGACTGGTAAAAACTGTGTTTGTGTAACTATTTTTACATTTGTTATGTTTTTAATCCACACACATGACTCCATAGATAAGGCTTTATATGTCTTCCAGTAAAACTGAGAAAATTTAAAAGTCTGTGTAGGTTAATAGTTTGTGTGTGGTGTCTGTTTGTGTTTATGTGTAGCAAAAGCTAGTAGAAGAGCAAATTTGGCAGTTKCAAGTAGCAACAAGGTTTATAATAACAGTAACTGTAAGACGGACAGGAGTTACTATTGCACTGAATATTACTGTTCTAGACATAACAGTTTACCACTTCTGAGAATCAGATCAGGAATAATTAAGGCTCGCTGAAAACAACAAAAAATGTTTTACAACCTTTTTATTGAGAGATACTAATTATTCTATGCCTGGAACAGGGAGTTGAAATCAGCAACTTTCCAACATGTGACCCGAGTGGAAAATGTGTGGCTTTTCCACTTCTTGGGGAAAAGCCCCAACACATTTGCCCTGCTCTTCATTAGGTTTTTTTTTTTTTTTCCTAATGTCTATTGTTAGTTGATGTTAAAAACAAGACACCATGATAGAGAGACCTTTGGTCTGGCCCTGGAGTGCTCTTTTGTGACATACACCAGAAAAAAAAAAAGGTCAACTAAAATATTGCTAGTTTGACAAAATTTTAGGGAATTCAAAACAGGAYTTTTTTTTAGATATTGAGAAGCATTAATCTTTGAGGGGAAATAAAGCGCTCACTCTTAAAGTACCTATCACAAAGGGAAAGGATCTAGTCTGCAGACAGCAGGGCACACATAATAAACATGACCAGGTGAGGTCACTCAATTAAAGGTCATAATTTAAGTTATGGTTCACATGGCAGAGCAGACCAGTATGACCATAAGAAAGTCAGGCCCTCTGGTGCATTTGCCAAAGGTGGAAGAAAGCAACCTTTCTCCTCACTTTGAGAGATTCAGCCTTCTCAGATACCCACACTTTAGTTTTCTACAGTGGCTCCTGGGCTACACTGGGCCCTTCCCCAAAAGCTCTTTAACAGCTAATAACAAGAAACAGTTAAATGCGCTGGATTTTTGTCTGCTGTTTCATTTTCTTTCTTTAGTTTTAAACTCCTTCTTTCTTATGAATATTTCAAGACCTCCCAGATACACAGGACCTGAGTAAAGACTGCCCTTCAGGGCTCATTACCGAGWTTGGATCCCAAATCTGTCATTAAGCCAGCAAGGGGAAGAGGTCAGGGAATGTGGGGGAAGGAGGGGTGAGGAGGTCACCCGTGCAGGAGGTCTATTCCTGTTTGCAAGGCAGATGTTGCCCTTTGAGGCAGTAGGGATCTATTGCTCTTAAGTCGCCAGATGTTGCCCATGCTGTTTCTCAAATCCAGGTGGAAAATTCCACCATTAGAAGGAAAATGGTGAACAATTTTATTGGTAATTTATAAGCAATAGTAAGCAGAACAGGCTCAGATGTATGTGTAGCAACCAAATATGCATGATAGATTTATTCAGCCAATGAATGCTGCCATGCCTGAGTCTAGATGATCAAATATCACTGAGATGTTCCAGTTCAGATATCATTGAATTTCCAGTTCAGATCTGTACAGACAAGAACCAGCTGTCAGGTTTAGACTGGATTCAAATTTGCCCCACATCCAAGGGAGTTTGCATGCATGTCTGTGTTTTTAACAACTTATATTTCATAACACAATTAGACAGATTTTAACCTATATGTTATAGATGCACATAACAGGGCTTGCCCACAAATATTTTCAACTGAGACCAAACTCTTGTCCCCCTGCAACAGGAGTGTTTTGCAGTCATGTAGCATAGCCCAAAAGGAAGTTGAAAAATCCATGTCATGAAGCACAGGCATGAGGTCCCACATGCACTCCCATGACACCATTCCTTGTCTGAGAAAGTAAKAGAAAATAGTCAGGAATTTTTTTTTCATTTATCTGTATCACTGCCTAGGCACAGTGCCTACAGTTGAGTTATGGAAATGACATAGGAGCTTTCCATGTAAGCAGCTAATGAGCAACCAAATTTTGTATTCATGGAAACCAAGAGAGTCTACAAAACTACACAGAAACACCTACCCATTTTTCCTCTTAGTAACATTCCAGTAAATAACACTTGATCTTTTATATCAGTCTCTTGACATCTGCTCATGATTATAATACCATACAGCTAGAATGAAATCCTAGCACTTGAGATTCTTTAGTTGATGAAATAGAATAGCAAATACACAAAGTGAATACAGTCAAGCAATTGCTGTGTGATTACAAAACAGCAGATAGACAAAGACAAATCCCACTGGAAAAGGTTTACATTTGGTTTTCTGTTTATGTAAATGCCTATTTCCCATTTAAGAGCAGAATGTGGAACAGAAAAGCATGCCTGGTAAATTCACATTGCTACAACATCTTTAACCCGTCTGAGATATGCAGAGAACTYCAGCTTTGTTTGCTAATGAGGGTACGTTTGTTTGGCACTTCACAACTGGCTGGACACTGGAGTTTGAATTATGGGAGCTGAATTAGTCAAAGTCACACTTGARAAACAAGATTTCAGCTGAACTGCTGCCTCCAATGCCTTTCCAAAGGAGAAACAGTACTGCAATACATTTGTATGTAATGGAAACATTCACAACATTTCCTCAGAAGCAATTGGAACTCCCTGTAAATGAAATGAGCCCTGCAAAACAAGCAATCTATAATAACTGTAAACCTTTTGAATAAGTCTGAATGCTATCTGTTTCATGAGAAGCTCTGTTCCTCAGGAAATAACCTTAAATCACAACACCGAATCACTGAATCAAAGTACTTGTATCACACTCATGCCTTTCAATAATCTGCCTTCAGACACATTCATGCCTTTGTCTTTACTATATTAGAAAACAAAGGAAAAACCTAACAAAACATGTGAAAGTAAAAATGGTGGAAGTCAGAGCAATACAAACACTACTTAAAGAGGGAAGTGCTGGTTTAGCAGTTCAGACTATGACACATTTTAGGTGAAATGCAAGCTTCCCCCACTGTGTACAGTGGAAATTAGAGCAATAGTCCCTTTCCTTCCATCTTTTTCTTATGTCCACTGTTTACACCGTCTCTTGGTGTTACCTAGAAAATGCTGATTAGTCCTGAAATCTGTAGGAGACATCCCATTTGTGTGCAGGGAAAATCAAGCACCTCAACTACATCACAGACAAGTCAGGCCCAGCTACTTTTCTTAGTACACCGAACATATTTCAGTGCTTCCACTTCCACTTCACTTGCCAAGTTTTGTCCTGCTCCAAAGCCCTTCATCCTGCTGGCAGCTTTAATTMATGGTCTTTCTGAATGTGACAGTAAAATAATGAGTCAAGCCTTACCATTGGTGTCTGTGATGATAACACTGGCTTTAGTGCTGTCATTTCCTAGCTTGCTGCTCACTCTGCACACATATTCCCCAGCGTCGGCCAACGTGGCTCTGTAAATGTGAAGCTCAGAGTATTTCCTGTGAAATCAGAAARAAACATATAAACATCCTGTACTGGAACAACAGTCATTGCATCAACTAAAGCCGTTTTTTTCACCCCTTTCAACAGAAAGTTTTCTCTTCTATTCTTACTGATTATTCAGGTTTGAAAGAAGGAACAAGAATAAAAAAAATTTCTTACAGGCTGCTGGAAAACAGGCATATTCATGAACTCAAATGAAGGTACTTGTTTATGCTTTTCTGTATGAGAGAAGTCTTTGCTCTTAAAGGAAATCTGAAAAAAACCCATCCGACAACCATGGTCTCTCAGCTGAACTGTTGGCTATCCAGATGTCATGAAGATGGGTGAAATATTAAAATAGATTACCCTTCCCTACAGGTTCATATTACCTGTAGCAGAGTTCTGGGTAAGTACTGTAGTTCCTAACATCTGACTAAATAATCATGAGATTAGAACACACCGCACTCTTTAACAGCCTCTGAAACCCCAACAGTAAATCATTCTCCAGTGCTAACAAAAAAATCATGGGCAGGAGCACAATTTGCATGAAACTACATTTTGTTCCTGGCTCAGAGATGTAATTTAATCAGTCTCCAAGGTTTTAAGATTAGATTTTCAAATGCAGAGCTCCTGCCTACCCATTAATTTTGTAGGAACATGTTCTGGTGTCATTCATGGGGTCCCCAACACACAAGATGGCAATAATCCTATTATGTAGACTGCAGAGAATGACTAGCTTGGGGAAAATGTGCACATTACTGCTGTTCCCAGTTACTGGTTAAAAGAAGTGCTCTGGGGAAGTTTCTGCCTGTCATAAAACCTGATCTACAGAATAGCCAGAGTGCTTGAACACTCGCTTCCCTAAGCTGGTCTACCCTGACTTGAAGGGCTGATCCCAGGAGGCAGCTATTGCTCACTCTAAAAACTCATCATCACTGTCATGTCTAGCTATGACAGCTGAGCTAAACAATGTTTGGGGAGCAGCTTTGCTTCAGCACTACAATGTCTACTAACTCTCTGTGCAGAAATCACAGCTGGTGATTTACCCCTCCTGCAAACCCCTGAGCAGGGCTTGGCTCAGAGCACAAACAGGTCTGTTGTAGCAGTGTGGGCTTCTGAAGCAACCAAAATGTTAATGTCATTTTACAACCCATCTTTGTGAGCCATCCCTACCTCCATCACAGGACATTATCCTATCTCCTACCAAACATTATTGGCAGCKCAGCCTTCCCAGCCTCCGTGTGAAAGTCCTACTGCTCAGGAGTCAGCCCTGTGGCGCTCATGGAATGAAAGCAGGGTACGAGGTGGACCCCTCTCTGCCACAAACGTGCATCATCAGAGTTTCCCCTCATGTCCTGAAAGAGCACTGCTTTCTTGAGGCTGCTGGGCTTGCAAGAGGGAGCAGCAKCCAAGCTAGGATTAGCAATTTACTCATGTTTTACTCAAATGGTAAAGAAATGTAAAGCTGACTATTTGGGCYCCCTACCCGGGAAATGTTGGGAGCCCAGTTTCCAGTGCTAAATTAATTAACTGGGCTGCACCTCAGATGGCACACAAGAACAGATTCCAGCTGGTGGCAACCATGAATACACAAGAAAAAAGCGGTAAAGCCACTGACAGAAATGTCAAAAAGTTGAATGTTACTGCATCTTTACATGAAAATTTTGTGTCTAACAGCTATGCTTATACAACAGTAAAAGWGGCCTGCTTTTTAATTTGCCTGCCAGCCATCCACCTTTGTAACAGCCTGACCAGGAACGTTGTGTGGTGTTCCTCACCTCCTAAGAGCTTGTGTGGACATGTGGTATTTCCTATACTGCAACAGGTTAACTCTCAGCCATACTTGCAGACACTTGTCTAGGTGGAGAGGAAGCTGTAGCCTTAGGGAGCTTCAAATGGAAAGGTAAACAGGCTTAGTTTTTTCAAGAATTCACTGTAACCCAGTGAAAAGGAAGGAAGCACAGCTGCAGCTACATCACTTTAATGTGGACATCCATTGCATACTCGCTGTATGTATCTATTAAGTAATATTGACATATTTTTGTTTTACTTGATACATATGGGAAAAGACAAGGAATTGTGTCTTCCTCTTATGATTTATAGTATTTTATTAAAATAGGTGAAGCAACTATATTTCTTACTAATCCATTTCTCACAAGCCAAATTGACTCTTGGTTTTAGGAAAAAACCCTGTAAGGAGTTTTGTCTCTGAGAGCAGGAGAAAAAATATGAATATTTATAGCCTTGAAAATATCATTGAGAGGTATTGGAGCAGAATTCAAAACAGTCAGAGCAGAAGATGACTCATTAATGGCTGTAAATGAGGCAGTTTCCTAGCAATACAGTACTCCAACAGTACTCACTTAARGCCCCAATAAGGGATTTTGTTTTCAAAGCTTTGTCCTTTTCTCAAACTATATCACGCCACTCCAAAAATAAAAAAGCCTCTCCCTGTAAGATTTGCTTCTGCTGAATCTTTAGCTCATTGCCACTATGACACCGCTGACTCGTATTCATACATGAAGGGGAAAGAAACACATCTGCAGAATGCAGTCCCAGCCCACCTTATCTGATTGCTTGAATTCATTTTGCTCCCAGCCTCCATYTGTCACCCAGAATTGCCTGTCTGCAGGCAAATATCCAGGCTAAGCTTGGATGAAGCTCAAGGTACAGGGCACTTACACACAAAGCTTCCTCCTGCACTACTGCACCCAAAGCCATCAGCTACATGAAGTGGCAAACACCTTGTCTCTGCCACAAAAAAAAMCGAACCCTGGTAAGAGGGTCTCTCCTCATGTAATGAAGAATGATGGACTTGTACAATACACTGCCCAAACCAATGATGTACAGGTTTCACCTGCATGAGTAATCAGAGAATGAAAATGAAGGGGACAGCCATGGGAAAGTTAGCTAGTAGGTGATTTTTTTCTGTATCTCTACTGCCACAAAGAAATAGCTTAGCACCTGGACACACGAATCAACCAATCACAGCCTCATCAATCATCAGCAATCATTAGCTGAAACTCAGTGACTGCATGCTCTTATTCTGACAAATATGAGGGGAAAAGTGAGTGTTTTAAATGCCTTTCATTAAAATTTGAACTCATTCAGTTTCTCTTGACTCTCCAGTGTAATGAGAGGGAATACAGCCGTTTAGTGTGACTCACTCGTCATAAAAGTATAAAATCACACAATAGTTTGGGTTGGAAGGATCCGTAAAGCTCATACAGTTCCAACCTCTCTCCATGGACAGGGCTATCTTTCACTGGACCACATTACTCAGACAGCCCCATCCTTCCTGGCTTTGAACACTTCCAAGGATAGGGAATCCACAACTTTCTGGACAACTGTTTCAGTGTCTCATCACACTCACAGTAAAAAATGYCTTCCTAATACCCAACCTAAAACTACCATCCTTCAGTTCAACAAGATTCCCCATTGTCACTTCACACCCCTGTGAAAACCCAGCCTTCTTGTAGCCCCSTCTTAGGTACTGAAACGTGCTGCRAGGTCTTTCCAAAACCTTCCCTTCTCCAGGGTGAACAGCTCYCAATTTCTCATCCTGTCTTCACAGGAGGGGTGCTCCAGTCCTGGGATCAACCTAATAGTTTTTCTCTGGACTCACACCATGTCTTCGTTGTGTTGGGGGCCCTAAAGCTCAATGTACTAGTCCAGGTRGGGCCACCATGTGCTGGGGTTCTGTGCCCTTGAATCGACCCTGAAACCATCCTAGGGAGCTTGGAGGATGAAACCATTTGACATGCAAAGCAGTCTTCAGAACGTGGCTGAGCTTTGAAGAAGCCTGCATTGCCACAGGGTCTTCTAAACTCCTAAAACACTTAAGAAAACAGCATCTGCTCCACTTTGGCAGATCCTTTGATCCAGCACTGCTCACATTAGCCAATGAGCCCAAAACAACCAAGCTGCCATATTGTCTTTTCCTTGCATGCTTCAGGTGTCAAGCTAAGGTCTTAATTTTCAATTCCTGCGACAGGCACTTCATCATATTGCCAGATATTTTGCAGCTTGTTAAAAAACCTGAATTCAGCTTTAGCTCTGGCTATGAAGACAAACCTCAGAAACATTTATTTTTCTCCCAACAATAAACGGGTTTTATTCTGCCATCACACAGTGAAAAAGGTGTCTTCATGCAAAATGCTACACTACTAAAAGTCTGTAACCATTGGGCACTACTTAAAACTTTGCAAGGTTTTYGTAAATATGTTAGAAAGTGTTATTTTTAAGTGTTTGAATTGAAGATGTCATGTTAATGCATGTTAATGGCTCTTCAGAAACCTGGCTACCTTTTATGTAACCATGTGAACTTTCAAACAAACATCAATCCCAGACAGCCTAACAACTACTCTAATCTTCCCATTTGATGTTTCTCACACTTGGTAGTAGTACAAAATCCACACTAAAATGCTTGTTGTAACAATACAGCAGCATATGAATATGACAAACATTTATCAGTATGTCATCATGCAAAAACACAGAGAACATAAGTGGGGGAAAAAAATTCCTTGATCTCTGATACTCTTCTAATTTGCACCAGGATCTTTTTAACGTGTCTTTGCTTACTGCATGCCTTTTTATGCATTCATTTGCACTGCATTTCCCCCAACTCTTCTTAAGCTTTATAGTGTGTCTGTCCCACTTTTCATCAAAATAAAATCTATTTTCTCTTTAACTGTTAATTTCTACTCCATTCTGGATGCACACATGAGTAGCAAAATAAGAAATGGCAAAGCACTGACACGTCCCCAAACTAAAATGTCAAAGTAGGAAGGCAAAGAAAATCCTTCAGATGTTAGCAGACATCCCTTTTCTTTCCTGTTTTTGTACTCTACATCAAGTGACTTTCATGTCTGTAAGTAGACATGCTTCTCCATTCCACCTGACATTTCTAAAACACAAGAGAAATTCCAACCATGAGTGGTATCATCGTGACTGGGGAAGCCCAAATGTGTGAAAYACAGGTCAAAGTCTGCACTCTGCCCACTTACGGTGAGTGAAGATGACCTCGTATTTCCATCTCCCAGAAAAAGGCACAAATTGAATCTCTTTCATGATGTATCTTTTGGGGAATTTCAAACAGTTTTTAGYACAGCAAGCTGAAAAATAGTCTCACACATTCCACATGCACCAATATCAWATCAATAGCTATTAGTTTCTCTTCTGACAGCTCCTAAAAGCTTTTTGGGGGCAAAAAAGAAGACAAAGAAGTGAGCTGGCAAAAGGATTCAATGCTGAACTGATAAAGTCCATCTCCAGAAGGTGAAATCCTAACCCCAGTGAGTTTGGTCAATCAGGATCAGCCAAAATGTAAGCACAGAAAACACAYTGGTTGCCCCTCACAGGCGGCACTGTGTTGATGGGAAAGCTAAGGGCTAAGTTCTGATCTGAACATTTTCTTTACAGAATAGACTGAAAATACAACTCTGACGGAGACATATGGCTCTACAAATGAGTCCAGACAATTTGCCAGGCTATCTGCCACCTGGAACAGCTCCATTTCGCAAATGCTGGAAGGAGACATCACAGGTTCCTTCTTGACATCTGCGCGACCATGGCATGGGGGCTGTGGCAATGCTGCTCTACCCCTCCCCATGTTTCATCTTGTACCTCAGGCTGGGGCACAAGAAACTGCAAGGGAAGGCAGGATTTCTAAATTTTAACCTGAATAATTTCAAAAAGATGAATGTCTATTTGATTATGCCTTCTGTTTTGTCTAGTGAGGTAAGCCCTTGACACAAAGTATGGGGGCAGTGAACACCTTGGAAAGAAAAACCTCTTGCAGAGCCCATTCCCAAACTTCTGTGTCTTGAATGAAAGGAAGGCATGGCATAGCACAGCAGAGAGTAGCCYTGCCTACTGAGAGCAGAAGTGAGAGTTGAAGGGCTGTGTTCAAACAGATTTTCATAACTGGCGACAATTAAAACTTTTTAACTTAAATTACARGTTGGAGACCAAGCAGCAAAAACCTGCTCCTGTCTCAATGCAGTGAAAGCATCGTGTAGTTCCCCTGCTGCAGAAACAAGGCACYGGTCCATCCCTTGGCACTGGTCATCAGTCACATGTAGGGGGCACTTTCCACCAGACAGGAGGATGGAATTTGCACGCTTTGCCACTCAGCTGACATCTGCTACACCAGTGCCTTGCTCTGCAAGTGCAGGAATGTCTCTGGAAAAGGACTACTGCATGTTTGTGYAAGACATGGCAATCTAATGCGGACAGCATACAGTCCTTCTTAAGGACTAAACTGCTTGGAAAGAAAATCTCTAAAATATTTCAAAACCTGCAGTCCTTTGATGATTTTACGTGTTCTTTGATTTTAGACAACAAACATAAGGTACCTCTGTTCTTGTTAGCAGTTTAAAAATGGCCTGTCTCCAAGGTTTACTGGTTAAAATCATAGCCTTTGGCTATCAGAAAACAAATAGAAATTGAAAGGGGAGAATTAATTATGAAACATTTATATCACACTAACACTTCGTTCATACTTTCAGGAAAAATAACAWTGGAGTCCGTTTCCTTAAATTTTCTTCCTGTGTAACTCACAGCTTTTAGCTTTGTGTTACTGCAATTAGCAACCCCAGTGCCTGTGCTCCAGTGAACATCACTTCCCAGCCCTCCAAGCCCCCACAGCCCCACTTGAGAGATATTACTTTGTACTTACTTTTGTTTTTTKGGGATCTTGATATTTTCCGGTCGGTTTTTTTTGGTTATTTCCTTCCCATTCTTTAACCATTTGAATCTGAGCGCAGGATACTCTGAAGTGGTTTCACACCTTAGCACTAGCTTCTGACCCACAGCAGCCTCTTGGTTTTTCATCTCCTTCAATTTGAGGGGCACCACTGAGGAGATAAAAGGACGTGCTGGTGATTAGGCCATCCTTGAAAAGGGAAACTTCACTTACTCAAGTTGAGCTAGGCAAGCTGTGGAGCGCGAAACCCCAACCACACTAGCAGCGCTTCCACAAAAACTCCTAAAAAAAAGGATCATTTGTCCTTAAAGCATAAGGGCATATTAAATGACAGATTGCTTTGACCCTGAAGAGCTCTCCTGCCGCAGTCTTAGCACCTGCAGGCCATAGTGAGAGCCGAAGTGCTGCTTGTGAACACAGCATGGAAGCACTAGCAGCACTTATTTGATTGCGTGTGCCCAGACACAAGACAGGACACTGTGGCAGGCACCTCAGGCTGGCAACGCAGAAAGGCAAAGGCAGGGGATCATGCTGCTTTACTAATTTCAACTGTTATGAGTCACGGCCACCCAAAGGCTCCAGGTGCAACTGGAGTTAAAAGCACAAATATAAGCTCAACAGTCTCCATCTTCTCAGGGAAAGGCTTTTGCTCCAGCCAAACATTATAACCCACATTATACACCTACCTCAAACCTCAGCTTGGCCATATCCTTTCCCTGAGGCAAAAGACAACAGGCTTGGAAGCCCATCAAAAGAATCAATATCAATTAAGGGTATTTTGGACCCAGAAGGGGACACTGCATTGAAAAGGCTCAGCCAGCACACTGCAGGGTTCCAGCTGACGCATCTCATTTTCTCCTGTGTTGTAGCAATAACGTTTCTTGTGTGTCTAAACCTCAAACCATTTCAGGCTTTCTAAGTTATAGACCTCTAATACTACACACAGTTACTGATCTTGGAGCACAGGTTCAGAGGAAGATGCAGTCCATTTGTGAAATACTACCCTTCATTTGACCCCGTGTGCCAGCTGTAAACCAGCAAATATTGTGGTCCAGCATGCAGGTAAAACACCAATACTTGACCTTGCTCTCYCTGAGGTTTAAGGTAACACCTTCACCACTCAGGCAGGGCTAATGTGGGAACTGCAGCTGGGCTGCTGATGGGTGACAGCCTGGAAATCCATCCTGGCCCAGCTGTGCCCCACCTGAACCTCCAGGGAGCCCCTACTGCTGTGCAGCACCTCCAGCTGCAGGACATTCGGTTTCTTGTAATATTGTCCAAGGACACAAATGACCATCATGGCCAAATGATGCTCCATAACATGGAGACCTGGATCCATCCTCCATAACATGCAGGCCAGGAACACTCAAAGAGAAACCAAAAGGTCTCCAACACAGTCCTGTGCAAGAACATGTCAAACAAACGGGACACTATTATAGTTTGGCATTATGTTCCTTGTGTGTTCGTAGAGACCTGCTGACATCAGTGCCCTGAATTATTATTCCTGTAAGACAAAAACCAASCAGCACCCTCAGAGCCATAACTATGAGAAGCCTAAATAAATAACTGATATGCACATACTCAATAAGTGGGTGACTGTTGAAGGCAGCAGCATGGCCTGGCCCACATGGAAGACAGCCTTCCTCATCCCTGAATTCCCTGGAAACTGAGCCCAGAGCAGCATAAACAGTGGTGGTTGGAAAAATATGGTCTRCAGTGAGTGACCAAATGAGGTCATGCCTGCTGTGACACCAGCAGAAGACAGAAAAGGGACAGAGTAGACTTCCATAATTAAAACCCTTCTGATAATGGAAAGGTGACAACTTTTTCCATGCACCTCTGCTGGTGTGGTCAAGTTTCTGGCAGGAAGTATTCTAGATATCAGCAAAATGTCTCAGAGGGAGACTTGTCTGGGAAGGCCAACCACRGACAGTGTACACACAGGGTAGGCACATCTCTCAGGGTGGCACTGGGATAGATCAGGTAAAGGCGCAGCATTTCACAACTAGAATGTCTTCGCATATGTTAGTTTCCATTTTCTCCCACTCCCCTGGATAATTTTGGAAATTTCAGTGTGTTCTGAAAATGCTATGAAAACAATTTTTGATTTCGGAAAAACAAGTGCCCACACACCATCCTGAAACCAATATGTTTGACTACATACACTTTTATAACTGTGTGTTTGTGTGTGTGTATATATATATACACACACACACATACACACATTTATATAAGAACACATGTAAATATTGCCTGCATATAAATATTTTAAAAAATAATAATATTTAAATTTTCCATCAAGAACAATTAGCATTAATTAATGGCCATACTACTGAGGCTTCTGCTGATAGTTTCATTCCCTCATTAAAGAGTTAATGTTATAGTCTTTTGTCACTGTATAAGAAAAGGAGCTGCGGAGGTTTGAAATACAAAGGCAATATTCCTTATTTTACCATATTTCACTTGTTATAGTTCTACTCCGTATCTTTAATAAATTAAAAGAATAATGACAATTGCAAGGATGAAAATTTTTGTGCTTTAAACATCAACTAGTTATTGACTGTTCAATCAACACAGCAATGTGAAACTGGGAATAAAAGAGAGATGCCATTTTGTTCCTGATTTTTATTTTAATTCAGTATTATCTGCTCAAAATGACTTGCAGATTTTTTCCCCCATCAGAGCTGTCAGTGAAAAAAAGAGAAGTGTTAAATTAATATGCTCAACTCTTGCCATGATTCAGGAGTTACCGGGAAACATAAAAGAGGATTTAATCAATGGCAGTGACCCTAACTAATTCACAGTAACTTGCTGTCCAAGCATGCAGGCTCTCCAGGGAAAACAGTAAAAGCTGTTCACAGACATGACAGAAAAGAGATTGTTTCTTTGGGGTTTTTTTTTCCCCTTCTTTTCATTTCCACTATGTTTGTTTCCTTTCAGTTGCAGTTTTGCAAAAGTTAATCAGACCTGCCAGGCATATGAGAAAGCTTGTGCTCATAAAACTACAGTATTGTGTACTTGGACCAAGATCAGCCACAGCTTCCAGTGCTGCAAGAGGTAGCTGACTTTCATCACAGCCTGTGCCAATTCCATGGTGCTGGTAAGACAGGACCTTGTCTGCAGGGTAAAAATCCTTTTAGAATCTGAGACAAAAATGATAACTAGCCATAGCTCCCCCTGACACTGCCCTCCCTGCCTCTTTACCCCTTCTCCCTTTGTCCCCACAGTGTCTCCTGCCAGCTTGGCTCCTTTCCACTTCTCCTTGCTGTGCCTGTCACGCAGKACCGCTCCTGCCGCCGGCGGGGCTTCTGCCCACTGTGTGGGGCTGCCCACGGCAGGCAGGAATGAGGCAGGAAGGGCAAGGGAAACACTTTCCGCATTTCCTACAGGTAGACAGAGGTTGAAGTGACATCAGGGACACAGGGACTCGGTCAAAATGAAAATGGAAGGGAGACAGCATTTGCTAGACTTTTTGAGCAGTGCCATTGTGAGCAGCTGTGGTATGGCAGCAGCAGAGCCCTTACACATGCCATCCATYACAGAATGACAAGGGCCAGGGAGCAAAGAAAACAGACAAATCCTGAAGAGAAACAGCATAAACTATGTGTGGAAGTACCCTGAAAGAGGAGCTGCTTGAATGAAAGATGTGGTGGGGCATCTACTTTATCTGCGTTCCTTGTGCCAAAATGCGGTAGGGCCTCACATTTAAGAGTCAATTAGACACACAGAAAGGCACCCAGGCTTTTCACACTACTCAGTCAGGATGTCTCTCTGTGACCCACAGACCTCCCCTGCTTTGACAGACTTTCTAAGAAAGCAACAAGGGTGATAACAGTGAGAGAACACAAAGCAGCCGAGCAGTTGTGTCAGCAAAAGCCCCACACAGCTGGGAGGGTTTAACAGGCAAACGCAAGCAAGGTGTTAGATTTTTCCTTATTAAGATGGTTTGAATAGCTGTCATTTTGTTAGCAATTTTTTTCGGAAACTTATGTCTGCTGGCCTGCATAATATCATTGCAGATAAGGAACACGCATTTCCATATTCCCTCTGCAAAAGGCTCACTGATAATGTATGACTGCAGATAACTTCTCCCCAGACTTGTGAGTTTGGCAAAGAACATCAATCTCCTCACTCTCGGTGTTTGATTGTATAGTTAATCTGCATGGAAGCTSAACACATTGAACAAATTAAACAGGAAACCTGCAAAATATTATCACACAACCACACTCAGCTGAAATTCCATAAGTGGTTGTTTTTATGTCTCTGTCTTTTCTTTCCCCTAGAAGGTGCAAAGCCTTTTCAGAGCGTGAGTACAGGAATGTATTAGGCATGCTTGCCAGCAGGCAGGCACATATGCAGAATTTGCTGCAGAAAATTGTGACCAACAGCTTGGTGAGGGGTAAGAGAAGCCACAAGAATAACACCCATTGCAGTGGCCTCAGACTTGCTGCCTTTTTTTTTTTTTTTCCCTCATTATGCTCAAGGCAGGGCAGTAATGCAGGACAAATCATATTATTTCCAAAGGCCTTCTACCCTTGCATATGAGATTGTAATCAAGGTCAGGCTTACCATCAGCAGACCAGGTTTCCTAAACATAAAGGCTATATTTCAAAATGTATATTGTTCTTGCGTAGACAGAAGGTATCCCCCCAAAGCCCCCAAAACCCTAACCAAACAAATAAATCCACAACAAACAAAACCCACAAAAACTTGTGTTGCTTCTGTTGCTTTTAATCTTCCTATTATTCTCTCAGGCAACATTTGAATTCTGAACACTTTTCAAAATCTGGCTATTTCCTGCAAGCATGCTGAGTCTCTGTGAAGTTCACCTGCATGATAAAACACTGCGGGTAATGATAGAAGATAATCCCAACCAACCAGCTCTCCAAAATACCAGAGTAACTGAACATGAGCTGAAGGACTGAAAAAAACCAAACAAATCATTTAGCTACTTAATGGGAATTTCTGAACTCTTTTGAAAATACTGCCAGGTACATTTCAGCTCTGGGTCCTGATATTTGAAAACTTGTGTCTGTGCAGAGCAAATGGAAAAATGGAAACCTGACGTTTGTCCTGAACACTACACATAAAACCAAGATCCACAGAATATCACTCATTCTAGTGATGTTAATACGAAATTTTTACAGAAATGTTAGGCTTTGAAAAGGCCAAAAGAAAGGGGAGCCCCAAAGGAACTGCTAGTAACATGATCAGGAGCCAACAAACAGAGCAATAGTGAGATGTAGCTCTACAGCCATGTTCTTTAAACATTGGAAAGCATGGAACTAGCAAATGCCAATATAAACCAGAATAACTACACCCAAAAGCCAGTCACRAAGCCAAGTGCTACTCTGATAACCTGACAGGTTTAGGTATGATAGTACTGAAGTCTCACTTGGTCCTTTAAAAGTAATGGTACACCAACAAACCCATAAATCTCTACCTAAAATATTTGTCTATTTGGTGTGAGATGCTTTCAAGTGCATGGTATGCTGTGCCAGTGTTGATGGATATTTACTCCAGCCATGAAACTGCTGTGTGAGCATGCACTGATCTTCTCTTTGCTCTCTCTGTCAGARTTCAGTAAACCCCGACAATGAGAGTGCCATGGGCCAACTCATAACACAACGTTGGAAAGGCAGGATTTTCAACAGGACACTGAAAATGGGATAATGGAAGAAGTACTATGCACATAGAATAGGTCTCGCTCCTTCCACCCCCCTCCCCCCCTGTGACAGGTAAAAAGCATCTCCAACGGAGTGAAAAAGGATGGCAGTGACAAAATAGTACATCTAGAAGTATCGTGTCCAGGAGGGAAAGCCTGAGAGCACCAATTTATTCAATGTAACATGATAATGACAGGCTGTCCATTCCCCTGCAGACACTGAAGATATCAGTTTCTGAACTTAGGCCTCCTCAGAGACAGGGAACTGTGCTCAAAGCAAAATGTAGGTTTTGCAAGCGAAGCTGAGTGTGAGTAAGTGTCTAACCTAAAGATTATGATTTAAAGGTCAACACTTAATTTATTTACTGATGATTGTGTCTGCAGGAACATGTTGCCTGATTACATTAAATACTCTCTCCTCTGATTCTCAGTGCTTTGGCTGACTCCAACTGGCTGCATCCCTGCTAAGCTTTGATGATCCTGTTAAACACGGTCAATACAAAAACCTGATCATACAGACTGAAAATGTGGACAGTGTAAATAAATAAAATTGATATCTAATAAGTGATTCGGTGAAAACAGCTTGTAAAGTTGATRTMAATATCTGCAGGWCTGYATTTTACACACCTAAGTGCATAAAARTGTACTCCASAATCTTTAYTAGAACACAAAATTAAAGTAACCCAAATTAMAGAAATGSTGTGCAGGATAAATCCCATGRACTTCTAAGGGACTTGCTAGTATTSAGTAATTTAAGAATTTAATTTTCAYATGAAGCCACTTTTGATTTAGGAGCTGAATTTCAGGACTGCAGATTAAAAGAAGTTTGACTCAAGTTGTGTGTCTTGAAGTCAGATGAAAGAAGGAAGTGCAGTTTGCTGCATTGTATCTAAGTCTCTTTCTTGTTTGCTCTCCAATGTAAGAATGTTAAGCACTAATTTCTACTTTTGCTTGAAAAAAGCCATTCAGCAAATGCCCAAACAGAGGGCAGTGCAGCTGACAGAACCACGTGAAAGCAAAGGCTGTAACTGTACTCTTAACTTGTCTGGGTCTCAGAGTTTGCTTTGTGGACAGATCACTGGACTGAGAAGCATGGAAAGCTTAAATTGAGGGTCTCAGCTATGGTAYAAGTGTAGCCACATTGGTGTACCCTAAGTTCATGTTGGGAAGAAAAAAAGTGAAACAAATGGTACAAATTCAGAGGTTATTTCTCTGCAYTAGTGATGAAAATCCAATTTTTTGGCAACTCCCCCTCCTTTTTTCCCCCTCTTCTTGGTAGAATTATTTTTTTAAACAGCTTCCTTAAAKCTTTAGCCTTTCAATCCAGGGGCTCAAAAGTGCTGCAGCCATCTCCTCTTCTCACTCTATCATTTCATATTCTACGTCTGACTCTTATATATTTGTTCTCAACAGAAAACACAGCGATTTCTGTCTGTCAAATCCTGTAAGCTTTTCAAGCTCTGTGAACCATACGGTATTTTGTAAATCTTATTTCCATCTCCTCTGGCTTCAGTTGCTTCTTCACTGTTTTAGTACTTCTCCACCATGTTCCTTTTCTTCACACTGCTCCAGCAAAGCTGGGATTCTCACATGCAAAGGACATGAGTCACTGCTTTCTCCTAATCCTAGTTGCAGAAGCCCATTTTTGCTCCTGGCTTACTCCACTTWCTTGGGTTTGGAGCATTTTCTGATTCTGCAATAGCTCCACTTCACAGACAAAGTGTACCAGGCATCAGCCAACAAATTGCCCAACGCAGATGTATCCATGGCAGGCTTTCAAAAGTCTAAAAATCTTCCTCCTCCTCCAGCTGTGTAAGTCTTAAGAGAAAGTGCGACAACACACATCCAGCAACATTGCCAGCACAGTTGTACATCCCTGGTCAGAGATATTCCTAACTAAATACGGCACATTGTCCTTCCTCCACCAGTGAGATCTCAGTCATATATGTATAGGAGAAACAGCCTGCACCATACAGAATTTAAATAACATCAGACAGTATTATAGTCACACGATTCACATAAATACCTCCTGGTATTAAAAGAATTTTCCATGTTGAACAAGAGAACAAGAAGGACCTACTGTCTGCAAGGATGTCTTATCAAAAAATGGCAAAACACAGAGAGTAGGGAGTACCATGACAGGTGAAATTTCGTGGAATTCATGGTCAGAAGGCAATTCCCAGTACGTAGACTGAAGGTTATCACCAATCACTTCTCCCTGCATGGGTTCACAGAGCTAGAGTTGCTGCCACCGCCAGTGAGGACACATGAGTAATCTGAATTTGGAGATATAACCACTGGAAAGAATAATTAGCACACAGAAAATCCCAAAATGGAAATTCACGAAAACACTTTGTCCGCAAAGACCGAAACAATCTCCCTCTCACAAAGTTCACACAGAGGCTACCACTTTTCACAAATTAGATGAGAAAACATCCAGATATCCCAAGGCACACCTGGAAGTTTTGGAGGTTCATTTGTCTGCTATTGCTCCTCCCTGCAAAGAACCACTCATTCATGCTGAAGTTTTGGGGTGGGAAGGTGGAAAAAATCAAGCTGAAACCTGTCTGGTTGCTTGTTTGACATGAACAGAAAGAAAATTAAATCACAGAAATGAATTTGGAAAAACAAGATTAATTGCAGAATCAAAATGAAGAAGTTGCTGTTGCGTTGCCAGCTGCATAAAGTATTTACAGCAGTGTGAAACTTTTGAAACTTTCAAGACATTGAATTGCTAAAGCAAAGAAGTCAAACTTAACACTGTGGGTATGGTTCCTCATTCGCCACTTTCCTCACCCTCCTCTCATTTAAACTCATTGTGGTCAGCTCATCTAGCTTTCCTTTCTAGGATTTGTGTGGGTGTTCAACACAAGGCTGTGGAAAGATGTAGGCCTAAAAAAACATCTGTCTATTCAAAGACTGCACAGACAAAACCTCTGGAAAGCAAGGGTAGTTCTTCCATTGCAACCTCAAAGGTTTTCCTAATATTTTTGTTCTGGTGCTGATCACAGACTCAGCAGAGCATGTGCCGGCCCCATCCTAGCTATATAACACCTGAAATTCTGTTCCTCCCCAGGGACACAGCATAACTAATCCAGGTCACTTCAGTTGACAAAAGTGCTTATCACGCAAAGAGTTTGTTGGGATTTTTTATTTTGGATTTTTGGTTTCTTTTTTTTTTTTTTTTTTTTTTTTTTTTTTGTAAACTGGAAGCAGTGCAAAGCCTTGAGCCAATGAGACAGAAAGCCATTTGCTTCATTTCAGGAACCAAGGAACTGGATACACCCAGGCATTGCACAAAAATCATGAGCTCAAACCCAGCTCAGCAGAAATTTAAACATGGCATTTAACATTATGGGCTTGCACAGCATGGAGAGAGATTTCATCGTATACCCTTCAATGTAATTTACTTCCAACATACGTGAACTCCACATCTAATATTCTGCAGCTATGGCAAAACAGGAATGGAAACTGCAGTGAGAAGGATGCATTTATGTCACAACTGTTTGTAAACCTAAGTGCCACCTTCAGATACATGAAAACTTGAAAAAAATTCTTAAGAATGCTGCTAAATATATGCAGTTTGGAACAGCTTGCAAAAATACATAATTAGAAGCATCGACATTGGCTAAATTATTATACAGGATTAGACATCCTTTTAAAGGTCAACCTCCAAAAATCCATAACCATGTGATCAGTGAAGCATGCAGAAACATGCCACCGTGCAGCAATCACTGGCAGAGGGATGAGACAAATTATGCACCTCTGAAATGATTCTTGGACTCTAGGCAAAAGTAAAAAAAGTTACATAGGGAAAATCACACTTTTAAAAAGCAGTGTATTGCAGATCAAGAGTAAGTGCTGAAATGGCATACCAGGAAATGTATGTGAATGGTAAGCAATGATTCACACATGAGTGGAATCCCTACACTAATACAGAAAAACTGTGAAACAGATCTCCAGGCCATAAAGCACAGCCTAGAGCTTCTGGACCATGACATTGTAGCACACATTGCCACTGTGAAATCCAGGAGCATGTGAAAAAAACAAAACCATGCATCAAACATGTAATTATTTAACACTACAAACCTTGTGATTGTGGCCACCAGTAGCTACTATCAAGGAGGAATTACAACTTTTATTGTAGAACAATGACATTCCCTATGTAGAAGCCATAAGTAAACCTTGTGGAGCAGCTCACAAATATGAAGGGTAGTAAGCAATGTGCGGAATTTACCAAGTCTTATTCCCTAATTTACAGTCTCCATTAGCAGGACAATTTATATGGTCAATTTTAGCTAAAAAAGACTTGTAGAATAAATTCCACATAAATTCTGAAAAGACTGCTGGCAAAAAGAATAAAACTGTGGTAAATCAAGTAAAACTCCCTTCCCCCATACCTTTTGCAAACTTACAAGTGGTTTATGTGTGTCACKGTTTTGGATAAAATCACAGCCTGAAAATTGATTATATAAATTTTCCACTATCCGGGGCTTTATTTGCTATATGATAAGAAYTGAAGGCCCAGCACAGAATTAAGGTAAAATAAAAATGAAAATAAAATGCTTTGTCATTGATTCATTACAACTAGACTTCCACACCAGAAGATGGAGAAATGTGCTACAGTTTTACAGAAGGGAAAAAATAGAGCCTTATCTACATCCAAATTTGCAGATATCTAATTAAAACATAAATCAGTTATATTTAAACCAATGCAAAGTTTCAGTGTGAACACATTTAAACCAATTTAAAGCTGATTTATGATTAAACTCACATTAAAATCAATTCCTTAATAATTTAAATTGAATCAATAAACTTCTGGATTAAATTAATCCTAACAGGTCTTTCTAGAGACAAAACTCTCTCTGCTTCAACAGAATCAATTTAAGAAACCTGATTTTAATGACAAGGACTTTGTGTGTTAACTCTCATACATGTTAATATGYATCCATCATTCAGGATAGAAAGACATCAACGTGATTATAAACTTTGGCACAAAAGGTCGAATCAGACCAATGTCCCATCCCTTCCTTAGCCTCCATTTTGTTTCATTCTCAGGGGTAATAGACCTGAGTACAATACACAATATTGAGTACAATAATTGCGTACAATACATTCACTTTGTGGCTACTGAACTGGAGATTTTTGAGCATCATCTTCTGTGCTCTATCTGTTCCCTATAATTTCTATTAGAAGTTTCAGTTTGTTAACATTTRTGCATTAGGAAACTTTTCCTTTGCTTTTACATCCTATCCAAGGCCCCAGCTTCATAAATCACATGGACTGCATACACAGAGCATCCAGCACAAAATGTGCTTTTTTTGCTGCTGAAAAATGACTGAAGAGCAGTAACAGAGAAACTGCAAACCAATCTGCAGAAAAGCTGTTTTCACAGGGTAGCACCAGACCTCAAACCAACTCTGTACAGGTTAGGAYAGCTGAGCTGCAAGGAAGGCAGCAATCTACATAATCCTTACTATAACAACAGRACAGAAAGTCCAACAGAAAGACCACTCTGAGACAACTCCCCCAGAAAAAGTCCAGGCTGGTAGAAACAAGAAGAATCCCACCCTGTGGTGTTGATGTCATGCTGCAGCAGCCCTGCAGATTAYTTATCTATTTCTTGGAGAAGTAGAAATAAARTAAATTCTCCAGCTTCATCACATGYGGCCACTGTGCCCCTCTGAAGCTATCTGAAGTAAATAACTTCAAAATCTGTTAGAGGAGGGGCTGCTCCTTATCAGGCAGGAGGGATGCTTCCCCAGGCTAGAAGACATCAAGAATGAAAGCAGATACAAATCTTCCTTAGGGACCATCTGCATAGTGTCCGAACTAATTCTTACCCAGTGCAAACTTCTTATTTTTTGAACTAGTCTTAACCAAACTAACCAAATTTTAAAAAGAGAGACAAAGGAAAAAAAGAACAAAGAGAGAAAAAGAGAAAAAGGGGGGAAAAAAAAGAAAAAAGAAAAAAAGAAAAAAAAAGAAAAAAAGAAAAAAGAAAAAAAGAAAAAAGGAAAAGAGAAAAAAGAAGGAAGGTTAAAAAAGAAGAAACAGAACCCCTCCACCAACCAAACAAGCCCCAGCAACGAAACAAAAAATCCCCCACAGACCAGTCTTTCATAAACCAAACAAAACCACATTATCGTAAAAAGATGGTTATCATGTCAAGTTCCAATCTAGACTTTAATTGAACAGAGCATATGACAGGCAGAATGCATAACTTTCTCCCCAACTGTGCTGAACTCTAGGGGGTTGCCACTCATCTCCTTTGTCCAGATTTTCTAGAAGACATGAGAAAGAAACTCATATCACACCAAGAAATCATAGATAAAAGCTTGATCCTAAAAGGGTTTTGGAAAACAGGGGTTTRCAAGGGAAACTTATGCAGCAAATTTGGCAGGTATGTTAAGTTTCCTGTAAGACTCAGTCCTGCAAGGTGACATGACTACAGACAACAGGGCTGCCTCACAAAAAAAAAAGCCAAGTAGCAGGTAGGATTCACTTCTTGGTACTGTGCAAAAGCTGAGTTTGCTGTTTACCTAAAATAATGTATCCACACACTTTGTCTTTTTTTTATTTTTTTTTTTAACTTCTGGCTATTCTCTCACAGATTGTTCCACTGCACATGAAGCAACAGGCTTA
Organism: Malurus melanocephalus; assembly: GCF_030028575.1. Taxonomy (NCBI): domain Eukaryota; kingdom Metazoa; phylum Chordata; class Aves; order Passeriformes; family Maluridae; genus Malurus; species Malurus melanocephalus. The sequence continues at coordinate 1,184,613 of NW_026623423.1, forward strand.
ACACTGCTTAGAAATGCTTATCTGTTCTCTTTTGTCAGCTGGACRATGGTCTGAAGTCCATTGAGCAGTGCAGGACCCTCTCTTGGGTCTCACACGCTCTTATATTTGGGTACCACAACAGCCAGAATATTCCCTTATTAACTACAATCTGGGATCTTACCTACAYTGGAGAGAACATAACCTCTGGGGAGATGCAGCAACACAGGGGCTGAAAACCCCTGTGATATACAGACAAAGGAAAGATAMACCAAATCTCTTCCTGATGAGCTGGAATCTGGTTCCAGACATGTCCAAGTGTCCATTTCAGCATTTCCTTCAGCAAAATGTGTCCCACATTGGTAAGTACACAATAGCRAAAGATACAACAATGAAAGCCCTAAAAGATTGATGGAAGAAGCCTAGGAAGAATTACAATGTTCAGAAAAAAGCAACTTAAAGAATGAGTTCACTGCATCTGCTGAAATTTAATATCCTGAGTCCCCCTTCTGGCTGCAAAGGGAATTCTGCATAGGAAGTAACCAAGCAGGACACCATAATTGCTAAGAGAAATGGAAACGATTAATAGAGCAAAGTCCTCCGTAGATGGTAAGCACTCTGTTTTCAGAGTAGTAACTCATTCTGAATCTCTCTCTGGCTACTGAAAGATGTCATAAAACCCAACATGCTGAAAAACATAACAAAAAAACCCAGTAGTATAATTACACTGAAGGTTGACTGTATTTTTCCATTTTAATCATTGCTTCTGGAAAGAATCTTAGGCACGCTTTGGATTTTGCAAGACATTATTTCCCAGTCTAATCTTTTTACACACTGCTTATTCCACAAGGCTCATGAAATTCCAGTAGTAAATGAACAGATCAAGGATCTGTTGGAAAAGCGGTATCAGTGTTTGCCTGAAGCTTGTGAACAATCAATCCATTTGCGATGGAGAAAGTGAGCACACACGGTGTGTTCCGGGATGAGATGTTCAGCTCTGATATCACTTGAAGGTGACTAGAGGAGGGTCTAAATCCAGCAAATCATAACAAAGTGATTGGAGTGCAAGGYACCTCCATCTGTAGCCTTCGCAGACCTGCCCGGGGTTGACTGAATATGGAAATACAAACATGGAATATAATCATGGAAGCCCAGGCTTCCATACCAAGAAAAGCAAATAGCTCCAGGGCCAGGTATCCCCTTTCTCACAATATTTTCATTCTAACCTTTCTCAGTAGATTAAAAAAGAAAAGGGGAAGTTTTAAATTTAATTTCTCGATATTTATCAGTGCTCATGAGATGGCATTGTTTATGATAGTACTGAGATGTTTGACAGCTGTTTATCCCCATGGTTTGTTTCCCCAATCCAAACATAATTTACGTAATCAGAGGAAGTACTGAACATAAACAACAGGTTTTAATAATATTTTTTTTTTTTCTTACACACCCTTCTTTCTCCAGAAAGAAGAAGAAGAAAAAAAAAAGACTGCCAACTGGCTTCTAATTCTTAAGACACCCTTACTTGTAGTCAAGCATAGCTCTTATTTTCAATTTGTTAACTGTGTTTTCCAGGCTCTGAGGATATTCTATCTCTATAAGAACACTAGAAATTCTTATAGTTTTGATTTTAGGTTGTAAAAGAATGTTATCCAATGTATTAGTTATCTGACTGATTATTCTGCAGAGGGATAGATAAAGATGAAAATACAGAAAAGAACAAGGACTTGGCATCAGCTGAATCTACAAGACCAGACCCCTGAGAGGGAAGAAGAAATTTTATTAAAACATGTTTTGAATTCACAGTCAACAGGATCACTAAACAAATAAGTACTAGGAGTGACTTTATGAGTCACATTTGAGTAAATGGCCATCATATCCTGAAAAAAGGAAGTCACCTCAGTTTAAGGCATAGATTGAGAGAGAATTTTTTTTTCCTGTTTTAACCCTTGTTCAGCAATTTCACTGTGACTCGGTCATCATATTGAATTAGATGAAAAACACTAAAAAAACCTTTTGGCAATCAGCAAGACAGATGAGTCTAGCATTCAAAAAAGCTCTCAGGCAAATGACATTTCTACACACTTAACTTTCCATTGGGGAAGCTAATTAGGAGGGRGGAATGTGAATTTGCAGAACTCTGGTCATTTTACACTCAGATACCTGAGGCATTGAATTCATATTGACTGGCATGGCTTCACTGCATTTTAAACTGGAGTATCATGTTAGAAACCACTGACATGAATGGTCCTTCGCCCCCAGTATGGAGTCCAAATGAATCAGAAGAAGGTATGGAGAGTCTTTCACATCATGCAGGATGCCTAGCAGAACTCTTGTACTGGCTCCCTTCTTATGAGGTGTGATGTGAAATAATGTTAAACTGGATGGCTAGGCAGGGAGTTGTCCATCAGGGCTAAAATTCAAGAAAATCACTCTAAGGCAGCACGTGGGATGTGGGAGGACAATAAAACCCAGGAAGAAAAGACATCACCCCTAATAGAAGTCACAGCAGACTTGTGATGGAATAGCTGTATGGGGACTGTTTGTAGGAGGAACAGAAAATAAGGGAAAAAGTGTAACAAAACCTCAAAATCAGCATCATTTTCTCCCCAAGTCCCAAGATTCATTTCTATGCAGACCCAAAACCCATATCAAGACATGACAAGTGCTGTGTAATGTGACTTCTTTACTCGCCCACATGTTCCAGGTATCCTSAGCAAAAGGGCTCTCAGCACATGTAAATTGGTGCATCTGGGTGAGGAGTCAATTTCTGGCCATTTTCCTTCCAAACTGTTACCYGATGTTCAGCAGTGTTTTTGCACAGCCTATCTTAAAGCCCTCCTTTTCCACCCTGGACACAAAAGGCTCATCTCAGCTCCAGAGAAGCCCTTTTGGATCCCAGGTGCCCACACGAAGCRTGAACGTGGCACAGCACAGACTGGTGCAGAGAGAAGCAAGAGAAGGCAGAGGACACAGGTGAGGAATTATTAAGGATTTACTGAATGTGTGCATTTTTCTTGCGTTAAATTGAGCAAGACACAGAGGCAAAAATGTCTCTCCCAAATTTGTGTGGCTTTGGTGTGTTCATCTCTGAACAGGAGCCTCCGCTCCAGGCCTTCCCACAGTGGAACTCATTCACTTTAAATGTTAATATTTTGAGTGCCTTCCCCCGACTATCTGGAGGACTGATCACTTGAAGGGTGTGTGCAAAGCAGCTATTTGGCCACAAATTCACAGTTTAACTGGCTAATTTACTCTCATAGACAGGCCATAGTTTTGGCATAAAAGCCCGATTAACTAAATCCTATCCCTCTCTTAAATGCTTATTCCAAGTTCTGCTGTGGCCCATGACGTACCGCGAGGGTTCTGGCTCCCAGCTCTAAAATAACTAGCCTGGGGAAATTAAATGGCGCTGTGTGCRCACCTGTGGCTGGCTGCGCTCCCCTGCCGGACAGCAGAGCCTCTCCCACACCAACGGGAGAGGTTCCAGAGCCGCCGTGCCCAGGACGAACCTCCCAGGAATCCACAGCAGGGAATGGCGCTGCTTCTCACAAAGCCGAATGGAACCACTGCTTTGGCAAAGAAGCCGCTCGCGAGGGTCTCTGCTCAGAAGATTTATATTTTAAACAGGCAACAGCTAATATCAAGGGGGAACAGATACATTACCAGCAAGTCATTTCCAAGCAGCTAATAATTGTTTCCCTACCCACCAGATCCTAGGATGCATTTTCAGGTTTAAACATAACATATACATTGTAAATAGCGGAAACATCTGGGGTTTATTATAACACCACTTTGCTAGCCTTGGGCATTGTACAACTCCCGCAGGCCACGGTTCACCCTTGACCTGCCAAAGACGATTACTGTACTCAGGCAACTTCCCCTGCTGCACAGCTGCTTGCCTTCCCCTCCCCTCTGTCAATACTCACTACTGCTATCGTTGCAGCTACCATCCTAGAACAGCCAGTCAAAAACTTGTGTTGCCATGGTCACTGCATGGAAACAGCGTGGCTAMGCAGGCAAGGAAAAGATGATGAGGGTGGTCAGTGAAGTCACTCTGCCTGCTAACCCCAGGGGAAGTAGGGCTGCCCAACACCATCTGTATCGATAGTGTTTTTTCCTCCCCCTTCAAGGCCACCTTCTTCCCTGTTCTGCTCATCCCATCCTTGTTGTGAATCAATCTTGTCTCAGTTTCCCCCTTTTCCCAATTTCCAGCATCCCACTGAGCCAAAAATGAYGCTGCGCCTTTCCCCTACACTACCCACAGCCTAATCTCCCAGACATGCCTTGCTCCCCAAGCTCTCTGCTCTCACTCTTCTCCTTTCTCTTTTAGCTCTCCACCAAGGACCTCTCTTTATTCACTCATTTCCCACTGCTTGATGTCCAGCCTCACAAATCCCGGCGCGGTCCTGCCCTGCCCTTTTTCAACACTTCTCCTGTCCCACTGAACACGGTTCAAGCTGACTTATCCCTGCCTCTGGGTAAGATCTCATGTGTAATACCTCAGCAACATTGCAGGCTGGACCTCTTGTTTCACCTGGCTGGGGATAGAAACTTAGCCTGAGTTCATTAGCAAGGGGAAGGCATTGTAGGGCCGTTGGCAAAAGGACAGACTGCAAATCTTTTGCTAAACTAGTGCACAGTGTGAATCTAAAGTACTTCAGTCACACTCTGGTGGGGACACACCTTCAGAAATAAAGAGATCTTAATTCTCTCTGRTTTAGTGCTAGGTTAAAAATAATCTAAAAAAACAAGTGGTGATCCAATATGACTCGATGTACGTAGTTTAAAAGCTCATTTGGATGAGCTTTCCAGGTGTCCCTGCATAAGCAGGCCACAGACTCTTGTCTTCCAAGCRTGCATTAGCAGCGCCGTTTTTGCCTCCAGTTGGATCTCCCCGCTGAATGCCTGAACTAGTGGGTAGGAGAGCAGTGCTCAATAGCTGTGTTCAGAAACACATCAGAAATCAAACACGMTCTGTGTTCCAGCAGCTCTGTCTGCTGAGGAGCAGACCCTGCRGCCTCCCAGCCGAGTCACCACCAGTCACAGCCCTGCTCACAGCTCACAGGACTGTAATGCCCTTTCATAGGAACCTTCTKCTGCAAGAAGCCTCCCTGAGAGGTGACGACCATTTGCGTGACACACATTTGCAGAGTGCTACAAAGCTTCTCTGCCACCCCATCTTGATTAAAGCCCACTGACTGATGCTATACCCACCCCAGCCGTGAGAGTTCACATGTCGATTACTGGAGCAGTACCCCTCCTCTCTCCYTCCTCTGCAAAGGAGGGCTAAATTTATGAAAATAAATATCTGAAATGTATTGCCTTTTAAAAGTTTTATTACTCAGTAGTCTGGTAAAATCCTATGTCTTAGGAAAATTATATGTAGCATTGTCTTATTACTTTTTTATTTCTTAATTTGTTAAATTCAATCTACTGATCAATTTAAACATCATCCTAGAATTATGCCATGGTAAAATAAATGCACATTTAGAGAATAAATGGAATTGATTATCTTCTGGAACAAAAGGCCTTACTAAATGATGTATTTAAATATAAACCCCCAATCCCTCTCTGAAGAAGCACCTGGTAATTCACTTTTTGGATCAAATTGCAACTCCACAAAAACTTTATGACCTCATGTGGTCTTTCCACCCCCACATTCCTACCKAGAAACATTATATACAGCATGCTCCAGGCAAGAACTGAGTTAGAAACAGCGTTCTGGGGAAAGAGATGTAGCAGACACAGGGGACAGAAGCAGAGCACTGAGAACATGACAAATAGACAACTGATTTTAAAGAAGGTGCCCTGAGATGCTGACAGATTCATTCCTGGTCAAGTACATAGCCTCCCCTCTTGCTTTAAAACCCCTCCACACCCAATAATTTCCCTTGTCAAGCAGGCCCCCATGCTCACTCTTWACTTCATCCTCAAGCACATTTCAGCACACATAAAAATGACTATTCTGATCAGACAAAAAGCTGGACTAGCCTAGTATCCCATCTTCAGCTCATTATGGGTGACAGGAAAGAAAACAAAATGTAACCAGAAACCATTGTCTGGGATGCCCTGGTTATAGTAAAGCCCTACAGCTCAGCAAGCTGCCATGGAAGCAGGCACCATTGGGTCARGTGAGATGCTTGGGAGCCTTTGTGGTGGGATGAAGGTTCAAAAGCTGCCTCTTGTTCCACTGGTGGGGTTTGGTTTAGAGCCAGCAGTCACCATGTTTGGTGACTGGATGGAAACAGCATCACAAACTGATTTCAGTTTTAAATATCTGAAGTTGTTCCTTATCCCTCRGCTTCAAAGTGATTTATAGCTTTTATTTGTGCCTGGAGTATTTGGCATCGATCTGAAATGAACGGGGTTTTGCCATGAAACTGAYAGTGAGAGAAGTCATGAAAGTGCCATGAAACAAGGCAATCCTGAGGCCATTTGGTGTTTCTTTAGTCTGTTAAGAGTGTTGTTAACCAACTGTAGCTTCAAAAAAAAATCAGTGGGCTCACTACTCTGGACATTTCTACACTTCTCTGCTGAGCCATGGAGAGGAGATTTCTCCTTTTCCATGAAGACCTTGTTTCCCTCCATTATCAAAAGAAGATGCATTTATTCCTCTCTATGACACTAATTCAGTACAGAAAGGGTTATTTAGGAAAATACACTGCTTTCTCACAGTGGCTTTCAGTTCTGTTCTTTAAGGACAGTAGTTTTCCAAATTTGTGCCATCCATCTGTTGGCATATTTCACAGTAACACTCCCCTAGGAGGTCTCTCCAGGAGCTCCTTCATTTTTATGGAACTGAGAGTTTAAAACTACTTAGAAAAGAAGMCTTTTCTTTTCTTGACACTCCCCAGTGAATAAATTCTGTGATGTAATATATCTCTAGGAAGTCTTGAACACTCAAAATTAACTGCTCTCTTGTTCTTGCTGCAGTTGTGATGGTCTGGAGTGCATGTGTGTGCACAAGTCCACGTGTATGCTTACACTGATATTGCTCCAGCATGACTCAAATGATGGAAAAAAATGAAGAGTTTGCCTTCTCTTTTTGAAAGCTAAGTAGTTTAGAATAGAATGAGTAAGAGCTGTCWCAAAGGGGGTAAAATGAAAAAGATGCCAACACACTTCCAAAGGAACAGTACCTGATTTCACACATCAGAAGAGTTAACCACCAACCTTGACATCAAACATTCAATTTAATCATCTTCCTCTGCCTGTCATCTCTAGGCCAGCAGACATGATACAGTGCATTACATCAATTTTTTCCAAAACCAGTTTTTGCAGGACAGAAGTCCATTTGTTATTCCCAGTTTAAATAATCTGCAGTATCTTTAAGCATTTTTACYCCTTTTGGGACTTGCCAAAGGACACCCAGGATGGTATGCTTAGAGTTTAAAATATATGGTTACCGGTGTAGAGTGAGAGAAAGTGGAACCTAGACCCAGGCATGGAATCTTTTTCCGTGCACACAGCCCCAGCTAGTTCCATTTACCAGAGTGCTTGGGAAAGTTCTGAAGTCTGCAGGTACTCCCAGTGATGTCCAGGGAGTTTCAAGGCACACCTTAAATGCCAACTTGCAAGTAAGCAAGCTGGAAGATCGTTTTCCCTTTGGGCTTAGCTGTGGACAGAACACAGTGATACACAGACAGGTGTTCCTAAAACTGCCTTTAATGGATAAGAGGGATTGGATAAAACTTGCTGCTGGTGATTTTGATCCAAATGCCCAGAGGAAGAAAACCTTTCAGCACAGACATGAGGGGGAAAAAGCCATGAGCAAGTCAATGGCAGGATACCATCTGTAGCAAAATCACATGTGCAGTTGAGAGGGAACCTCAGGCAGAGCAGTGGACACAACCTCTCCTAGCCATTACCTGTCCTCCTGCCACTTCATCTCACTGTTGCGCTGTTTCCTGTTGCCAGTGCCATGGAGGAACCTTCAGGYAAGCTCACTGTGGCAGCAATCAAACAGCTTAACTTGTCACTGTGGACAAGTCTGACCTTTTGGGAATCAAAGGGGAAACACATACTAAGAACACAAACTAGAGATCATGGACMGAAGGAAAGTTATATATACCTAGCAGCTTAATTCAGCTTTAATGGCACTTGCATTCAAAGTCAGCTTCAGGGAAAATCATAGAAACCTAGAATGAACCACGAGAAACATTAAAAAATCCACCCTGGGACTAAGCAATCCTCAGCCATCTTTGGTGTCCTGGGAATCTCCCTTTGCACTTTCCTTCAAGAGGAAGCAATGCCACTGGCAGCAGCAGTGCAATTAATTCCACACCTTTAAAACAAAATGCCTAGATGAAGCTACTTGTCTCTCAGCAGCTCTCAGAAATTATATCCCCTCCCTTGGTCTTCTTTCGTGCACAGCGGTGAAGGTGACATCCCCGTCATCCTGATGTTAGGTACAACTCCTACTGCAGCCAGAGAATCAGCTCCTCTCATGCAATCTGCCTGGAACCTGGATTGTTCCAGGCCTGGAAAGGGGCCTGATTATTACTATCAGCTTCTAGGAAACAGGTGAGGAGAGGGGAGGAGAGAAGATGACAGACTGGGAGATGGGAATATGAGCACTGGCTGATGACACCAGTGGGTTCTGGCATTTATGGAACTGACAGCAGCCTCAAGTGACACCTTGCACTAGGATGAGGGATGAGGGTAGGAAGGTCCCTACAAAAAGGGACCCAGGTAAGGTGGTCTTCACTGTAAGAGTGAAGACAGAATGGGATTTCCCCTCAYCACAGATGGGAAAAATAACCAAGGCATATCAATACCAAATAACMTAGGAATGGACCTGAGTTAACAGGACAGTTATCAATTTTAAATCCCTCCCTCTGACTTTGTTTCAAAATACTCCMTGGTCTCTCTTCAGATTGTTGTTATTGCTGTGAAATAGTTTTCCAATTTCTGACTTTGCTGGCACTTCACAAAGGCAGGAAAACCTGTGCTTAATATCAGTTTCAGTCTGGTTGAAAATCAGGGTTTTTTTTCCCCACAGCTCGTCTTACCATCCAGCACTTACACTTAACCTTTTGTACATTTGCAGTACCTTCTCACATACTATGAGCAACATGCTTAAGTAAAAGTTGCATTTAAATCAAAGTGTACCAAGATAAAAAAGATTAGGCCAGGACTGCTGGAATCTACAATACTAAGTCTGGCAATAACTTGCTCAGAATGTCTGTAAGACTAGAAGCTTGAAACAAAAAAAACCTCTCAGTAATTTCTGCATTCATCCCATAGCTTTTGGTTGAACTATAGCCCATCTTTCAAAAATTATGCCAATCCTCATCTCAGATGCTATGAGGGACAGAGATCCTCCACATGCCCAGGCAAGCTCTCCTTCTGCACAACTGCCCTGACTTTTAAAAGCACTGCCTTCTAGCTAACCCCACAAGTGCACTGGCAGCTGCATTCATGCTCTGGAGCTTGACAGAGTATGCACTCTTCACAGGGCACTTCGTACTTCTGCATTTCCAGTCCACTCTTTCCAAGAACCGGGTCAACTAGCAGCTACTATGTTTTCAGGTTTGTTTTTCAAAAGTTTAGCTAACTACTCCTATTGTAACTTCCCTTGAGAGGATCAGGACACTGCTGTAAAGCTGGTGTGGGTCATTGCAGAAGTACAGCAGGGGACAGAAAGAAGAAGGAGGCACTAGCTGTCCTAGGACACCACTTTTTACAGGTCATATTGTTCCCTCTGGAACGGGGAAGCTCTGCATGGGAGGTTTCTCTTTCATTCTTGCAATGGGACATCATGCTCTTGGAAGCAGCCTGCTGGAAAACTGTTCTAATAAAGCCTTTTCTCTGAGGGTCTCTCAAATCCTGCCAGTCACTCTTCCTGCTTTCAGGTGTGGCACAACAGCACAACTGACATCTTCTCTGATGCCCTTCATCCCCATATTTCCACCCTGTGGAAACCGCTCCTGGCTTAGGGCTGGCTGCATAGTTTCAGTAAGACAGCTATTTGCTTGCTATCTAAAAAGACCCCTCTTCTGTCTATCCCCCCTCCCGTAGCAGACATATCAACAATGCAGAATGCCCTCCAGGAAACCTATTTGCAAAAAGGGAAAGGAACCTTTTTGACATTAAAAAAAGAAAAAAGGGSAAGTGACAGGTTTTTGATACCTATATGTTATGGCCATATGTTAGAAAACAGGGTGCTTTGAAGAAAGAGGTTAGACTGAAAGTCAGGAGACTCTGGTTTCTGTGATCAGACTGTGATCTGTTGTGACACGCAAAGACTGTATGATCCTAGGCAATGGGAGCTTGTTCCACAGACAGYAGTTTGAAGGAGAGAGATTTCAGCTAGAGCTTGAGGACTGTGATGACACAAACAACACCAATTTATTTGGTGCAATTCAAGAGGACATGCAGACATACATCCACAAAATAACAGGGCCACCCATTGCAAATACAGTGCAAAAGCTCAAAGCAGTTTTCAGTGATGTTTTGTACAAAAGTGCAATRCAGCATTGATAGAACAGCCCCTTTCTTTCTCTTTCCTAAGTCCAGTGGATTTCCCCAAAGGAAAACTCAACAGTCTGTAACTGTGGAAGCCAGCAACCCCACTAAAACACCGCACCTGTACCTGCTCACAAACTCTGTCTATCACCTCTGCAAGTGGATGTTACCAGGGACTCTGTTTAGTCACCTCGAGTACGCATTTATGCTCTGGAAACTGTCTTAAAAGGGATTAGCCATTAGCCACAGGACACGGCATGTGTCCTCAAGGGTGAAATGAAAGCTGTTAAYGCAGGAGAAAGGCACTGAGCAAGGCTCAGCCTGAGTCCATGTCTGAATGCCAAGCCCAAACTCCCTGACCTGGATTCCCCCTGCTTACAGAGGTGGAAGGACAATCAGCTCATACAACCTGAAAAAGAGATGCACAGAGAGAATGAGGAAAGGTTCCCAAGCGAACTGTCATGAATGGATTGACATCTCCCTCTTCTTCCCTGGCCTGTGAAACCTGTGAAGCCTGTTGTCAGAGCTAGGATTCAAATGGCCCATAGTGAACAAACTACATAACATGGTCAATTTCTCCCCAAATCTAATGCTCCCACAGAAAATTACACAACCAGAAACACAAAACCAGATACAAGTAGTGTTCTGTGCACAAATGAAAAACTAGGAGTTACTCCAGACAGGAGGTTATGTTAAAGATCTCTATCAGTCCCTTATGAAATATCTCATTTTACTTTCTTTTTAACTGTTTTTTTTTTTTTTTTTCCCTTCATTAACAGAAATAGAGCAGATGGGACGTACAGGAAGGAGGGGGAAAAAAAGAAGAAGGATGGAGGAAAAACAGAGAAGAAAAACAAAGAAAAGAAAGGAGGGAGAAAGAAAAGGATGAAAGAAGCACAAAAAGGGATGCATGGAAGAAGGACAAAAAGGGATGCATGGAAGAAGGACAGCAGGGCAGACAGATGAAAAGGAGGAAGGGAAGAAAGAAGCGAAGGAGAGAAAGGACAAAGGAAGGGAAGAAGAGAGGAATAAATGGAGTGCGGTAGGAAAGGAAGAAGTGAGACAACGACTGAAAAGAGGCGAAAAGCATCTCTGTGACCTCACACTGGATCACTGCATGGCCATATTGCATGRGATCAAAGTGCAGTGGTTTCAGGATCGAAGCCTCCCTCACTGCTTCTCTACTGGTTYACAACACAACAGCCTTAACCACCCGCACTTGAACCATCCTCTGATACTGGTGAAGCACCCACAACTCCAGAGGACTGGAAAACATCCTCACCAGCCTCGCACACGGCCCGGCACAAGGGCCGCGGAGGGGAAGGCGCGGAGAGGCAGACGCGGAGGCTGCGGTTCCTTTTGGCTGCGGAGCTGCCCGGGCAGCAGCGCTCCCGCCGCACCCTCTGGCGGCGGCCGCGGGCACCGGCAGCACGACCGAGCCCCTCCCGGCCCCCTGCCCTTCCCTGCGGGTCACCGACGGCTCTTTGCCCCTTTCGCTCTCAGCTCCGCTGTTTTCAGTATTAAAGCAGCGCTTTGAMGGCCGCCTCCGCACGCAAGCACAGCAATCCGTCTCTTCTCTCCGCCGCCGCCGCATCCCCGGCACCGATAGCCCAAACTGTGCCGATGGAGCCTGTACCGTGGATTTTCCAGAGCTGCAACAAGACCCCCTCTTCCGCCGAACCCAGGGCTCCGGGTACTAGAGGGAACAACTGAGGGTTAACTCAAACACCTCAAGTACATTCGAGCAGCTCTTTGCACAACTAGAATGACTCATRCAAAATACTGACACTTGGTTTGTTTTCTTGTATCATAACGGAACACGATAAACTATCAGTACTGTTAAAGGCACATTCACTCTTGTTACTTTTGGAATGCTAGCAAAACACTGATTTGGTAAGAATTCATAGCATTTCCAGATCCTGACACCCTGCGACACAATTGTTCTTCACTGTTTTGCTTTTGGTCATAACCACCTGCCTCAAAGGGCTATCAGATGCTTATAGATAGATTGAAAGGGGGGAGGTAGGGAAAGGAGATGCTTGGAAGAAAGTTTTCCACAGCTCTGCATTTCACTTGCATTACTTTAAGAATAACAGATTGCCACTTAAGTGCCTAAAGTGTGTTGTACTTGTTGTCAAAGATACTCAGCGGCTTCTCTTGTGATTTTTGTGGCTAGACATTCACAAATCAAGTACACAGAAAGTTTTTATGAAGACTCAGTGACTTTGATTCAGTAGAAGAGATGAAAAATGAGCCGCCCCCAATAGTGAGTGCTGAARTATTCTTAAATATCAGCTGAATAGGATCTTTTTTTCTTTTTTTTACCTATGAGTGCTGTTTCAAATTGTCTCGTTCAACCTTTCAATTTCTTCCTTTTTCAGTTACTGCCTTTCCTGAAATCTGAGAAGCCCACAATTACAAATAGACAAACTCAGATTTAASAATTAGCTCACAAGCTTTGCCAGAGATTAAAGTTTTAAAATCTGTGAATAGCCTAGCAGGCCTTGGCATTTCTACATGAAAGATAAAAATTTTCTTCAGCCTTCTCCAGCCATCAATACTTGCACAAAGTTCGGAACAGTTTCTGGATTTTTTTCAAAGGGGGAGTATCTTTCTATACACATGCAGTATTTACTGGACAACTGTACTGGTATGTTCTCACCATTCTGTTTGCATTCCCATGGCTGCARTCAAGTAGTACTTGTAGTGTTAATTCAAAAAAGTTTGAATGGTGACTAATCTCATTTATTCAAAAAAACATGAACGCACTCGCATGCTTTTTAAAGGATTCACTCTCAAAATTGCTCTGAAGATTGTGTGGAATGTTTGGAGAATTCCAGCATTGCACACAGGTAGAGAGGCTTTCCTCACAGAAAAAATGTACAAGCATACCAGCAGCACATAAATATTTTGGTTCTGGAAATACCGAAAGAAGTTGTCCCTGCTTCTAAGCAATAGTTTAGGTCTAGAAGTGGCCGGGTTTTGCCAGAAAGCACAGCTTTCATTCCATCTCTCAGGCTCTTGYCTTCAAGTTAAAACAGTGACCTGTCCTCTGATATCTCTTTATGAATATTGAATATCAATTTAAACWTAGAAAACTTCAGACTGATCTCTAATCCTCCCAACCAAGCTCTCACCTACAGCTTGGTCTTTAATATGACAAAACCATTTCTTCTTCTGGCAACCAAGCCTGCTACCARGATACAGTCAAAGGATCTGCTGAGCCACACTCATCTCATCTGAAGTTGTCGCTGTTTATTCTGTCAAGCAATCTCCATGATCTGGCATTTTATTTAATTCTAAATTAAACCCASCAGGAGATCCTTATTTTCTGTGTCAATGACCACAGCCTCTCTGCTCTGCTCGTGCAGATGTGTCCAGAACAACGCTACTGAGGGTACCTCACTGAAAGGACGACTGAGACCCATCTTTGGTGTTCTTCCCTCTTCCTTCTCTGTGTTTCAGCACCAGATTCTTGGGAAGCCTTGCTCTTCCTACAGAAGAGCAGAGTGGCTGACATTACCMAAGGCCAGAGTTCACAGCACTGTCAAGCCTTTGCACACGTCAAGGTGTTTTCCTTAGAAATGTTTCACTTCTCATACTTTGTCCTTTCAAACCCAGCAACCTCTCCCTCACCTCCTCTGCTAAGCACCTGAAAACTCACATTCCCGGAGATGTTTGGAAACACTTCACAAAGAGGCTGTGCAGCTGTTGTGCTGGTACCCCACCTTACTGACAAAACCGCAATTTCCACAGGGATTTTTCCAGGGCTGGCTCCTTTCTCTCACTGCACTAGCCCCACATTAGGCAATCCAGCACCAAGGTTGGGCAGGCAGAAGGTTCAAGGGCTGACACAGGCTGAAGCACCTAATCCCCCAGCCTCTGTAATCCTGCTATAACCACAGCTTAAGTCAGGAGTGGTGCCTCTGTGAGGTCGGGAGACCTTCATTCCCAACCCCAGCTTTCCTGCCCAGGCTGGATGTTTTCTCTGCCCAGGCTGGATGCATTTTCAGTGGGCTGGCAATGTCCTAGGAAGCCCTGCTGGCAGATTTGTTGAGCCTGTCTGCACATTCAGTTGGCATAGCAGTTCAGTGATATAACTTGGAGAAGAGCTGTGAGTTTCTGTCCATTTATAACACTGTCTCTTCAGTTTTCCACCCCTTGTATTTATCATGGTCCAAAGCACCCTGCTGAAGGAAGATACAATCACTCTGGGCTTGATATGAGCCAGAGAGTACCAGCTTATTTAAGACCACCTGTAGTGAGTGGGAGTGAATGTTTAATAGTTTTAGTGACAAACCATAGTAACACGGGCCTCCCCAAACTTTTTTAACAGAGCCCAGACTTCACCTGGACAATGGAAAACAAGAAGATTTTTTTCTGTGTTACCACTCTGCATGGGAGCAGAGAAGGCCAAACCTCCTTCATCCCTTTTCCCCAATAACTAGTTTTCTTCTCCAATATAAATTCTGGAGTTTCTGGGTAAGTTAGGACAGAATAGGAAACATTTTCTCATACCCTTTCTTCCCAAATAACAAACCTGATTCTCAGCCCATTGAAAAGTTATCAGTGCTTCCAGACCCAGGACTGAAACGTATGTGACATACTTTGACARCCAAAAGCAAACTAAATTGCAAGAAGCTATGGTCAGAAAAAAACTATACTAAGCAAAAAGCTGAACACCTGCTAAGGATTTCTGTGCTGGTGCTAGATCTTAAAACTGAGGACTGTCTGCAAGCCACTGTTCTTTGTAAGGGAGACCCAAAGTGGATGAAAATTCCTTACAGATAAGAACAGAACAGAGAAGATTACAATTCCTGACATGACTTAACTAAAGGAAGCAGGTAACTCAGAGCAAAACTGTTTCATGACCTCTCAGACTCTACCCTAAACACACCAACTGAAATCAGGTATGGCTGCAAAACTGTATTAGCAAAAAGGAAAACTGTGGTCCCATCAAAGCCAAAGGACCCTCATATTGTCCCCAGTAAGTATTGTTAATCAACATGAGTAGACTAGTAATTAATTCAAGCTCTAATATGCTTGAATAGAGAGAATAAAAGCCCATGGCTTGAAATGCAAAATTGCTCTCTTGTCACGTTTTACATTAACCAATCTTTCTGTTCTTTCTCTTCTAAGTATCAATTCTTGTTCTGAATGCCCCTCAAACCAGATAATACCCTTAAGTAACAGATTAGATAAAACCTACGTTGCATTGCCAGTGGGACATTATCTGATTGTGAGTCAAATGTACAGTGGTACGTTATGCTGTATTTCATTTTCCCATTAGACAGACTACATGGATTAGCTACACATGTGAACTATCCTGCCACATACACTCATCTTGGAAGGAATGGGATTTTTATTACATAAGATAGAAGAATGTTCAGTTCTTGCCCACACAGGAAACTTTTGACTAGTAATGCCAGGTATGGATGAAGGCGGTACTCTTTCATACGTACAAAAACATACTGGTGCTTTGGAGACCTGAGGTAAGCCCTTGCCAGAAAAATGGATTATTTCTGGTTCAAACACTGACATACTTTGGCTTAGGAGAGACATAGCCTTCTGGAGTTTTAGCAAAGCCTTAGGAGCTGGCATAATCTGAATCCTGCCTTGATGAATCTCAATCTACACCTGCCACCCTTCAGATTTTCAGGTAAAACATTCACTATGGCAGACATGATCAGACCACCACAAGTGAGAGTTTACCACACTTAGAGCCTTTAACGTTGGGTGCTAATTATCTGCATGGATTTTTGTTATTCTAGCTCCCCTCTAGAGAGAAAAAGGACCATCTTCCCAAAAATCTCTAGTTTAAAAGATAACTTGRTTGGATTACTCAAAAAATATGCCCTCTGATTCACAGTTCCTTTCACTGCTCCCTCAGCACCCTGCTCCACTGGAAAAGGAAAACTGCACATCAGGACAAAGAAAGTGGTCCTACATGAATAGGATGGGGTGCTATAGAACTCTGAGGTGCACAGTAAGAAAACATGTGTCTCCTCRACAGATCTTTCCTATCACAAATTGCTCAACTTGTTTCTGTCTTCCCATTTTCTCTCAGCCATAAAAACAAACAAAAAGCTCCCCAAACACTTCAAACAGCCCAGCTGTGACAGTTTGCCAGAGGTTTTAATGTTTCAGTGCCAGAGGTTGTTGGCTTTAGAAGGAGATGCTTACAGTGCTTGAGTAGTGTAACAGCATTATAAAAATCAAATGAAAAAGAAGGTCATAAGAAGTGTTTGTCACTATCTCGGCACAACAAAAGAAACCTCCCTGGCTGTACCTGAAACATGTTAACAGCCACTGCTGAGCAGAAGTTGGGTAAGCTAAGGCTCCAAACAATCCAGAGAAGAGGATGCATTRGGCAGTGCTAGTTTGTAAAGATCAGCAGCCCAAAGGGATACTGCTGCAGCTGAATCACACACATCCTCCCTGAGGGCTGATTACTAAAGTCTAGAGCAGCACTATGTTGGCCATGATGCACTAAACAAAGTTCATACAGGTATACTTAGAAAGTTTTACCCTCCTGGGCTTTATGTTAATTCAGCTGTTTGGATGGGAAAACAACCCAAAGTGAGGAAAACAATGCAACCAAACAAAAATTCCCAAACCAAACCACACCACACCACAGGCAATTGACTGCTATTCCAATGCTTCTTTTAAAATAATTTCTAACAAACCCCCAAAGAATTCAAACAAATTATTGAACTAACCAGTAACGGCAGCCACACACTGCTGTTGCAAAAAGCTAAGTGTATCCATAGATACTGCTAGGGCTTCTGATAATAGAAGATCTCTAGTAAAAGCATCACACGCTCCTGTGTGCTTGCATTGCTCTGGGAGTCTTGATCCTGACTGGGGCATTTGGCTGACAGAGATTAAGTGAGTGTGGTGAGTGCAGCAGCACGCTCAGCTGGGACCCCTCCTTTGGGTTCCACTTCTGGACCCCTGCAGAACAAGAGTGTATCACTGGCATGAATTCTTGCGCGTAACACTGAGGACGCATGAGAGCAAACAACACGTGCTGCTAAGTGAGCGAAACGTCCTCTCTGATCATCCCTGAGTAAATAGCTGCAAGTTTAGACAAAATACCCCACATGAAAGTGTGCCATCTGTTCAACTACACCAAGAGATTTCTGGGGAAAGGAAGGGACAGAAAATGTGTTCTGTAATAGGAGAGACAGCCTCACGCCCTCCAAAAAATGGAGGGGGAAAAAATATGAAGAAAGCAACAGCTGACCGAGAGCCTCTCAGGATTTCGGGGCCAGTGGAAGGGAAGCAGGGCAGCAGACCGAACCGTGGCCGGACAGCCGAGGGGCTCCCGGCAGCACCGTCGCCTCGGCCGCTCCGCGGGGCCGGGAGCTCGGAGAGCAGCCACGGCGGGGCTCGGGGCTCCGCTGGGGATGTGCCCGCTGCGTGCGGACCCGCGGCCGCGGAAAGGGCGCGGAGCGCGGCCCCCGCACCTGCCGACGAGCTTACCTGCGGTGGAGCCGGGCGCCTCGCCCTCCTCCGGCGGAGCGGGCTTCTTGCCGGGCCCCTTGCCTTTCCTGCCCTTCTTGCCGTTGCCGGCTTTTTTCTTCTCGGCCATCCCGGCTCCGGCCGGCACCGCGCTCCCCGCTGCCGCCGCCATCCCCGTGGTCACCCCCTCTGCCGCCACTGCCGCCGCTGTCGGCTCCCGGAGCGCCCGGGGCTCCAGCATCGCTCTTGCCTGCCGCCTGGGACTTGCAGCCGCGAGTTCCTTGGAAGTTTTTGGAAACTCCTCTTCGGGCCTTTTTTTTTCTTCACCCCCCTCCCTTCTTCTCCACCCCTTTTTTTTTTTTTTTTTTTTTTTTTTTTTTTTTTTTGCTTTCCTTTCTTTACTACTACTAATAATAAACTACGGCCCCAAAACACACCCCCTCGGCACACGCCTCGCTAACGCCCGCCCCGGGCACCCCTCGCTCGCTCTCGGGAGGAGCCTCTACGGCCCCAGGGTGGGGGGCGGCCCCGGCCCCAGTCCCCCAGCGCCGGAGAGGGCGCCGGCAGCGCGGCCCCGGCGGGGCGGGGCGGGCAGGGGCCGGGCAGGGCAGGACGGGGCGGTGTTGTAGCCTGGAGCCGCCCCGCAGGCAGACACGGTCCGGAGCGCTGCGGGCGCGGGTGGCTCCGCGGGAGCGCAGAGGGGGCCGGGCTGGGGCCTCTCCCGCGGGGAGTCGGAGAAAGCGAGAGGCGGGCGCGGTGCTCAGCAGGGCGCTGACATGCTGCCACTTAGGCACCTGCTTAAACTGCGGCTTCCGCTTAACTTGCGAGGATACCRGCAGTGCTGCCTCCCCCGCGGCGGCGGGGGATGCTCGGGGGAAGGAGGGCTTGCGAGACCAGCGTGCGCTTYCACACCTGGTGATTTGCGAGAGGGTCCTGTCGCTGGGAGGTCTCGCTGTTCTCAGTGTGGGTCCGTTTCTACTTTGGCGTCTTCTCGTGGGGCTGGTCCAAGAACCCCTAGCTTCCACAGAGCTGGTCAGGTAAAGCCTTTCTGCAGCCCACAGATGAAACTACGCCTAATACAGCCGTGCCCAAGGCAGCTGTGAAGCAACTGGTGGCAGTGTAAATGCAGCAAACTGAACTCTACCATCAGCTGGAAAACTTAAGGAATCTGTATATAATTGCTCATCTAACCTGAGCTACAGTCCCTGCTGGTAGAGATAAYTATTATCTGTGGCTCTTGCCAAAGGGTGGGAAACACAATACTCAGAAGTTATAGAAAAGATCTGTGCAAACTACTTGAAGTCTCACAGTGGAAGATTTTTCCCAGAAAGGGCTTGCAACATGGAAAAACAAATGGAATCACAATCTAAAACTAGGTTTACCACTTCACCATTAGTGATTTCTCCTTCTCTTGAGGAGATTTGTGTATGTTTCTTACACATAAAAAAAGAATCTACAAAAAACATCATGCACAAAAGATGCTTTAAAATTATTTTTCAGTATTCTTGGACTGAAGACACTAAAAAAAATCTTCCCAGATCAGGCCTAAAACAGACAAAACACTGAAAAGCCAATGCATACTGAGTTTCTCATCTTCTTGGCTGAAAATGTTGGAGTTCAGTTTTCAGCATACTCTCCTAAAGCAAGAAGCTTTTGAAGAAGCAGTGGCTAACCAGCACTTTGTTTTTTCAGCATTTGGGCTTTGAAACAAACGGAAAAAGAAAATACACTGCTGGTCTAGGTCCTATCTGTATGGTAAAAAAGAAGAACAGCGAACATCTACTGCAAAACATCAAGGCAAAACAAAGTCATGCTTCCTAAGTGGCCTGGTACAACTTTTGTGAAAAATTAAATCGAGATGGGAAGGGAAATAAGGGGAGAAGACCATGGGTACAMTTCTTGACACAAAAAGTTACACATGCATTTGAGTAACATTTTGTTTTTTGACAGTCAGCTTTACTGCATCCTTTCTCAGTCGTGCTGAACCGAAGGTGAGGGGATAAACCCCAGGCAGGGCTGGGAGAAAAAGCAAGCCTCGCGTAAGAGCACCTCGAGATAGGGAGATACTACTGACGGCAGTAGCTCGATTTTTCCTTAAGGGGTCACTACTTAGCAAGGAGGGAACCTATTTCAGTAAAACGTAAGGGACTCYGTTGGTTAACAAAGTGTGCTTTTAAATAATCTCGATATAACCTGGTTTTCTGTACTCTGCAAAATTTTATACTTGAAATAAACATTATCTTCAGGCTGCGTTCATCCCTATTAAACCATCATTCCAGGGAGTTATCAGCACTGAGGCATCATAAGCAAGACTCAGGATGCAGCCCCCACCAAAGACCTGKTTTTTGAGGTTGCGATGCTGTAGAAAGACCCCAGCAGCCCAATAATGCATTCAAAATTACAGTCTAAAAATGAAACTCCAGACTCCTGAATTCCTGCACCTTGTCTGCTAGAAGTGGGAAATTTCTCAGAAAAACGTAACAGAAATCTGTTCCGGAAATAAGCCTATTATTCCGAGAAGAAAGATTATAATTCATTTTATACAATGTGTCATAGATCCACAGCAGAAGGGCGTGATTTACTCCTGTATACACCAATGCCAAAGAAGTTGGTATTGCTTACAGCACCTAAATCTGCCTCTCCTCTTCTGCTGTTGCTGTCTGTGAGATACTCCAGCAGAGTGGATAGTAGCTGATTTAACACTGTGTTAACCCAGCCATTTACCCCCTCAGGTACAGAACTTTGAGCTGACCTGTCAGAGATCAGTCAGCAAATGCTCAGTGTACAACAATTTTCTGAGCTACTACAGCACCTGACTAATACTGAAATACTTCATATATTCCCACAGCCAAGAGTACCTTTGGTCTTCTTGAGATAGAGAGATTTCTTCTTGAAATAGAGAAATTATCATTTACATAATTTCMGTGGTGTGGGAACTGTAACTCAGACGTTGCACAATTTTATAAAAATTGCACAGTTACTTGCAGACCAGCAAACTCTCATGTACATCAGTTCATCACAGGACAGGTAAAAGAAGTGCTGCCCACTTGTCACCAACACACAGGTAAAGACTGTGTATAGAGATTTTACTTATTAATCTCTTTCCTCTTTCCATGTCAACTTCTTCAGTACAAAAACTAAGCTTTCCCTCTGCCCAGGCTCATCATCATCAGGCACTGTTGGTAGTCTGGCTCTTCTGGACCTCTGTACTTTGTGAACTTACATCTTGTGAAGTGAATGCAGAATGACGCTAAGTCTCATGTTCCACTCCTATGTACACCTCTGCAAAATGTAATACAAGCCAGAAGAGACAGATGAGTAAACAAAAATAAACAAAGAGTGCTCCAGAGTATTGAAGAGTTGAACAATCTGATTTTCTTTTGCATCTAATTTTTACAAATACAATGGGTATACAAAAGGGTCTAATTACAAATATTTTGAAAGTCCAATGCCTTACCAAGAGAGCAAAAAAAAAATGTTTAAGACTACTTCTTTTTTTCAGTACAGAAAATGTACTAATTTACCAAAATCTGTTCCTGAACTAGTAACTAAGTTCATGGTTTAATCCTGTTCTTAATCTTCTCTTAAACTGGGGACTGATAGTTTCTTATTTGCACCTTAAAACCCACGAGTACAATTTGCCTGTTGCTCTTTCATTAGTAGCAAAGAAAGAGTAATAAGCATCATCCTAAACAGTAAAGAATGGGAATGATGTTTTGTAACCATAACTGTGAATAAAACACAGTTATCTTAAGTTTGATTTGAAATTTTGTCATCAGCTAAACATCAGGTCTTTGACATCAACTCAGCTGAGTCAGGACAACAGTACCTTTTGTTCTACTGACATTTTGAAGATGCAAATCTTGATTACAYAAACGTATCCTAAGAGTGGTTAAAAGGTCAGGGCAACATCTTTGGCAACATCAGCAATTGTGACAGGTGATGACGTCCCATTAACGTCTCTTTTCAGGAAATGGCACATTTCAGAGTTGTTTGTACATGTATCTGTATATATGTTGCTATAAAACAAGACCCGATAACCTTCAATTTGCCAACAATTTTTATAGACTCACTTTGTGAAACTTCAGGGGACTTTCACGACAAGATGAATGGTACTTTTACATTTAGTGTTTCAGAACTTTTTAGGTAATCCAGTTAYAACTATAAATATATATATACAAATAAACACACAAAATGTTAGTCCCATCAATGTGCATTTGATGCACATTGATGCTGCTTGGTGTCAGCTGAAAATCTCTATAGACTCCTACATTCCTGAAAAACATCATTAGTTATAACCCAGGATATGGCCTCTGCAAATAACCACGCAAAGACGCAGAGAAGGCGAAAATCTATTACTAGGAATAATTTGGCTGCCCCTGTTTGAATTCAAACTACTCCAGCACTGGCAGTGAGGACTGCTCTGAAGATGGAGAGCTCTCTCCCTTCATCAGTGTGATTCCACTGACTCATTTTCAGTCCAGACATTTTGCTCTCATAGAAGTAAATCCAAATTAATTTTTTAAAATGTAGATAAAACTTCATTTAATTTCTGTGTAGATATTCTAATTCAAAACTAAAAAATTATGAATTTAAGTTCGGGCCAATTGACTTGTAAGGTAAAGAAGTCTAATCACACTAAAAGCACCTTTGATTAAAAATGCTGAAACAGASCTTTAATGTGGTTTAACAAATTCACATTAAATGCATAGCTGTTTTGGACCCAGACTGATTTTTGTCTCTGTGGGCAAGAGTTTAATGGCCAAGCATGACAACCCCCATCGTCCTGGTGCTGTTGGGATGTGTCTTCCAAATGTGTCTTCCAACATGTCTTGAAAATTAGACTGGCACACTCTGTGCATAAATCTGTGGTTAATTTATACCCCATCACAACCAGCCCGCACTCCTTATCTCTGTGGTGACACATCTCAGAATGGATGCTGGTCCCAGCCTCTTCCAAGCCTGACCCCTCATGGACAGGAATCTTGAACTGTGCTCTGCCCAGTGGGTTTGGCAATGCTGTTTCTGTCTCTGGGCCATCACATCACACAGGTTTGCATTGTGTGATCTTAACACCATGAGAACTGCAGAGTTCTGGCTTCTGTGATACCCTGCAAGCCCCCTCTGCTGCAACAATAAGTTGGCCTGTCCTGCAGTAAGCTGACAGAATGCACTGGCACCATCCTGCACTCTGCCATACTGTGGGAGCAAAATTTATGCTCCTGGCAGGGTGCGATTCACCGAGATGTGTTATTGTCCCAGTGTCCCTGATGAAATCAGTTGGCTAGTCGGAGGAGTCCCCAAGGGCTCCACTTTGTGTTGTCTTTGCTCCACGGATTCTGTGAAGAAAACGACTTCCTTTAGGAATCAATCAGTGCAGCACAAACACTCTGAGCATGTTCTGCCCACACTGCCATCCAAGGTGTTCACAGCCTGCTCCACAAAATTGTCTCAGTGGTGCACAATCCCCTGAGGCTGTGTGGCAAAGCTGCTAGTCTCTTTCCTTACAGAAGGGGAGCAGGACTTTTAGGGTATTTAGACCAAGCAACTCTTGGCTTTGGAGTCCCAAATCCATCACAATCTGATGAAACAATTTCCTGAGTCAGGCACWTGGACTTCATGTCCATCACCTGAGGAGTGTTCAATGTCTGATGGTGGGAATCACAACTGCAGAGTCTGTTAAGAAAGAAACTAACGAAGTGCTAACAATAAAACAAGATTTCTCATTGAAACTTTGGAGGCTTTCGACTCCATGCGGCAAGGAGGCTTTGCAGCCTTCACAGCTGCAAAGTGAAACAAAAACATCAGAGAAAGAGAAGAGGCTGTTTGAAAAGGATTGTAACAAGGGACTACCTCCCTCCTGCCTGTGCTTACAGTCCAGTGCTGGAAAATGTCATCTCCCCAGGAGGGAGAAACCTGAACTCAGTTTCTTCATCTGCCTGAAGAGATGCAAGTGCACATCTCTCATCTCTCAGGAGATAGTCAGGCTCTTGGGGAGCTTTGCCAAAAATTTAGGACTGTTGAAACACTTAGGAAAGCAGCAACTGGAATTGAAACCATCCTTTCTTTCACATAAGCTATCAAATCACTACCATGCTTTCTTTGTCTCTGTCCCAGTATGTGGTGGGACAACTGTGACTAGACTGACTGAGGATATTCTCYTGTCTAAACATACCAACAAGTCTAGCCCCATAGACCACACATGCAGATATACATTTTTTTATGGATTTCACTGAGACCTCAGCTAAAAGTCCTGCAGCTAAATGCAGAAATTGTTTGGATCCATTCTGTCATTAATATACAAAATAAAGGATGAGACTTCCCCTGTGTCCATACCCACTCACAT
The DNA here is from genome assembly GCF_030028575.1 of Malurus melanocephalus. NCBI lineage: Eukaryota > Metazoa > Chordata > Aves > Passeriformes > Maluridae > Malurus > Malurus melanocephalus. The sequence goes on from NW_026623423.1 coordinate 1,208,866, forward strand.
ACACATGTTCACAGTTATTCCAGAACTGCCCTGATTCAACTAGAACTTTCACTGCTCATGAAAATCAGTTAGATGAGCAGCTGTAAACAAAAATATATTGCTTGTGAGGAGAAGAAACTCTCTGTGTGGGCTTTATTATTTTCAAATAATTCTTCCTATTTAAATCCCTAGCAAAAATTAATAAATAGAGTGCTAGGGAGAATGTACAGTCACTGCGGCTTTGTTTTAAGGTTTTTCATTAGGCAAGAAAATTAATATGTGTCTAATCAAAGCCTGAACCAGTGGTAAGATTCCGTGCTGTGTCTTACCTTATGTGTAAGAAATATATATTGATAGCTGACTAATCTTGACTATTTTGCTCAGGTGGCAAAATTTTGTGTGATTAATTGCAGTATCCCTGGTTAAACCCATGGTTTAGTGGGCATTGTATCAAGCACAGGAATATTTCTATAACAACTCCTTTGCTTAATTCAGACACATGCTTAGATACCTTTCACAAATGAGGTTTGGGAAAAAACTGTTCTTTCAGAAAGTTTTTATACCTTTTCCTTTCTAAATAAGTAGAACTTTGGGTAAAGTGTGTCTGATATGCCATTCCTCCTATCAAAGTTTCTCAGCTGCAACCTTTACTGAGAATTTGCTATGAGCAATATGTTGTTTTCACTGAGTTGTTTCAGAAAGTTGCATGCATTTCCCATCACATCCAAGCAAAAGATAATTTTGGTAGGCTTGCCTCAAAAAGAGAAATACGGTGTGCAGGGGTATCATTTCATGCTGTGAAATAAGGATTGAAGTGAAAGGTTAAATAGGAAACTGGTCAAGTGGTAAATTAAAGCCCAGGGAAATCCAGTTTATTTCAAGCCTCAAAAAATAATGTTTTGAAATTGTGTTTAACACAGTGCACTGGTGGGTAGGGTGGAGGTGGGGTTTACCTGAAGACAGGCCAGAGCAAAAACTGTGAATTTTTCTGTTTTGAATCCTGCCAACCATTGGAGGCAGGGGAGATGAGGGGGAGAGGAGTGGAGGAGGGAGGAATGTGCCCCAAATGCATCTGGGGGTTCAGCAGTTATCCTAAGAACACGGCACTTGGCTGAATTACAGGAGATGGGGGCACAAATCCAGAAAATTGCTCTCTACATGCCTAGTTCTTGTAATCACCTTCAGGAACCTGCTCCCAGCCAGTATTAAAAAATGGATATGAAGCTGGATGGGACTTTAGTTTGACCTGATATGATCAGCTCAGTATTCTTTAACTTGGCATTCAATTAAACAAGTGTCTAAGGTTTCAGGTCACCATGAGCCTTCATTATATTTTTAAAAGCAAGTAGTCACTTTAGTGATCTGTGAGTTCTGGTTTAGAGCTCATAGGAACTTGCTCCTTCTTCCCAGAGTAATTACTTTCCAATTCTTCCACAACAGACATGGTGTGAAATCCTATTGCCTTACCCTTCTGTCACGGTTAGGGCGACTGGACCCTCATGGTCACTGTCCTCCAGTTCCTAATTTTGAGGCATCAGAAATTACAAAGCTATACACATAATGAAAGTTTGCCGAGGGGGAGTTAAAACTATATTTTAAAAATATTTTTTTCCCCATGGCTTTGCGAAATCATGAGTGAAGAATGTATGGGTTGAATAGTGGCGGTGGTAAAATTGAACTCAGCATATAATACCAGAAAAAGGCTAAATATAACTTTGTTTGGCAAAAGATGTAGTAAGGAAGGTAGTGAATGTAATGTGAACATTGAAGAAAAATCCAGAGGCCAGACCCCTTGGGTTTGGAAATTAGTATGACTCCTTTGAGGTCAATGGAAATACTGATTTTCATGCCTGAAAATTTGTCCCTAACACATTACGTCTACTTCCAGTCGATCCCTATTTTAAAATGTGTAGATAACAAATAGTTTTCTGTTTGCTGACTAATTCAACTCTTTCTAAAGGAAGTCAGGAGAGGGAGAGCCTCAGTGTCAATGTTCTGATGTAATCAGATTGGTGTGATTTCCTCTGTGGCTAAAATTTCTGTGAAATATTCTTTAGGCAGAACTCTTTCCAAATCCTCAGGTCATACACACACACACACTCACAAAATGCAACTCAGAAAGTGCTGTGGGGCCACACTGTTCCCAGTAAAAACAATACTGTAGCATGCTTGAAGACCTAAATAAGTGTATATAGGGTTCTTTTGGATCACTGAGAAATTCCTATATGCTGTATTGCCAGGTTTCAATGCTTAAAACCACAAATAACTGGAATCTGGGCACTTCTTTTTTTGGGACAAAGTTTTTAAAAAACCTTCATTACTCCTACCCCTATGAAAACAATGCAGAACTTAGTTGTCAGGGAATAAAATGTGTGGTGCCTCTGTCACTAAATTCTTTCAAGTGGTTTTAATTGACTCATAAAACATTCAAAATCAAGCCAAGACAGGAATCCTATTACCCTAAATGTACTAGTCCTATATAGCTTGCTAGTAAAGCACTGAAAGAGGTGGGAGCACCTCACTGAGCAGAGAAAGTATTTTAATGGCAATTCCTTCTGCAAGTTTACTCATGAGTTACAATTGACAATGAATGTGCTATTCCACAAGCTCAGACCTTTGCCTGTTCATGATTAACCCACAGAAAGACTGTAAATATGTTGGTAATAGGGGAGCATATGAAAGTGGTACTTGCTAATTTGATTGCTGTGTGTAGCTCTMTGTGGTTAATTATATAAAACAATTTAATCCTGTAGGCTGCTCCTGAACTATTCACCACAGCTGCCACGGAGAATTTGACAATCTAGAGTCACCACCTCAGCTATGGGACTGGTAACCAAATTCTCAGAGTTTATATCTAGAGATTTGAAAGTAACATTTATAACCAAAACCGAGGTCAGAATTTAATAATAAGACAGACAATAGCCCCTGTTTCCACTCCATACTGACCTCTATTCTCTGTCAAGGGCTATTAATTATTTTGTCTTCTGTAAGGTTTCATTCTGCAGATAAATGGTGGTCAGCCTCCTAGCCTCATTAGCACTAGTTAAGTCTGCCATTTTAATTGTGTGGTATCTCCAGAGAAAAAGACCCTATAACAAARGCAAAGAGAATACAATTGCCCAAATCCTGATGATTTGTCAGGAATCTGTCAGTGAAAGTGATTGCCATGAAATATTCCCGGTTGCACCAGTAACTGGTGTGTTCCCACTGAGTGGCTGTAGAACAACACTAGTGAAAGCAATGTATTGAACAAAGAGAAGACATCTTTGTCAGCCTTTACTTGTCCCTCTAAACAAGGGATCAGTTGCCCAGGGACAAAACAACCASCTCCAAAGGACTTTGAGAGACTGAGAAAGTAAGTCATCCAAGAAAATTATCCCTGGGGAATRCACACTACCAATACAGTGGATTAAGATTTACCAAAAAATACCTGCAGTTTTCTTCTCTCAAGCTCTAACAAATAACAGAAGACTCCTCTTTCAATATTGTCGGTATGCTGTTATTATCCCACCACCAATATCTTCGATATACTGTTTTCAGGCAGCAAAGTAACATGGATCTAAAAATGAAATCATTGTCACATCACAGAGACTGAGCAACAAYGGGTGAATAAATTAAAGACAACTGACTTGCAAAAACTAAACTCAGTTATATAGCTCTCAGTGATGCAGGATCATGGTAAGCAACAAAACAAATTGGAGGCATTCTATTCTCAGCCCATACTTCAAGGAAATTGGAAAAGAAAATATGGTGAATGCAAGGGTTTGGGAGCTTGATGGAAAGCTGGGTATTTAATTGGCTAAGAAACCTCCAGAACAACTCCTCAGTAGGCTGACTTGTGAGGGACAAAGAGCAGGAGAGAAAAAAATAAATGACAATCCAAAAGCTCATGCACATATCAGGTGACTACAACATGGCTTTTTCATCCCGTTCCAGAAATATAAATAAAATGAGAAAAAGACAGGGAACAAAAAAGAAAACTGGCAGGAAAGAAAAAAAAACAAACACTTGTGCACTCTGTGCAAGTGTTCTGAAAATCTAGATTGTCTAGTGCCACTCTGCTCCCTTTTCCTGGCTGCAGGATGTGCAGTACTCAGCATGCCACACTGCCTTTCAGGATTTCATATGTGCTCCTTTCAGCTTCTGGAGGCATAACCAGAGTGCTCTTGACTTAATTGCAGGGAAAAAACAGGTTTAGCCTGTGTTTCTCAAACACCTTCTGAAAAACCTTGCTAGACCCTCACTGTACAGAGAGTTACCATTTAACAAAGTGCAAAGTAATGGATAAAGAAATCTCTTGTGTGCGTGGGTTGAATTGCAGTCTGCAACAGCAGATGGTCCAGCAGGTGCATGACTTGTCTACAGCAACAGGATGCAAAAGATATTAAAGAATCTGATGAGGTGTCTGATGGTCAGGGATACCTCAAGAAAATAAGTCACATTAATACAGATCCCAGTGTTCTGGCAAAAAATGACTAAGTAATGAGAGAACTATCCTGAATAAAGTTCTGAGAGGGAGAGAGGAAGCTGAGCTAGTTTGGAGGAATAATTAACTAACAAGAGTTGCTGTAGTAAAACCAAAATAGTTAAGGATCAGCAAAGCAATCAAATGCAAATGCTGTTCCCTGTGAACAACTGAAAAGGTCAGCCTAATTTTTAAAAGTCACTTTTCTGAACTTGTAGTTTCTCAGGTAAGCTAATGGCTTTGGCAGGCTGTAATGTGATGAAAAGAAAGAAACCGTGTTGTGACTTCCCTTGGAGCAGAAGAGTGCCCGAGCACCCAGGYTGACCTCACACTCTGCAGCCCAAGTTGCCTGAGGATCTGGATGGGGTGAATGCAATGAGCAGGCTGACAAAAGATAGAACTATCAGCATTCAGCAGCTTCTGGTGTCTGAAATGTTTGGGGAGTAGTGTTCAATCTCCCGTGGTTCCTGTGTAGCTCTGTACAAATGCAAAATTTGCTCAGGAGGGGAGGATCTTTCTCCCTCACATGGGTTTACTTCTTTTCATTCGTATGTTTAGGAGGATATTTTCAAAACYGCTAATTATCTGCATTTTGGAATGAGAACACAATAAATAAAAAAAAAGAGATCTCTTTTGTCTCACTTCTCTTATGTTCTTTAAGAGCCTAAATATTCTTCCCGCAAAATTCACCGCATGTCCATTTCTTCCAGTTTCTTAATACACACCTTTGGCCTTAAGACAGCTGTTTTGCTCTTCTTCATCCTGCAGAAATCCTCTTTTTTTTTTTCTCTTTCAGGGAGGAAATGCTCATGCTTTGGAAACTGATGATCCAACCTCTCAACCTCAGTTGAAGCTGCACCCACTCACCCAAAAGAAAATCCAACCCATGCTTCAGACATTGCATGTAATGTTTACAGGTTGTGGTTACATTTAAAGCAGTTTATCTTTGTTCTTACCAATCAAAAATGTGAAGAATTTACAGCAAGTTTAAACAAAAAGGTGGGATATGAGTCAGCTCCTTCAGTAATCTGTGGCCTTACATGGTCAATTAATTACCATTTACTTGAACATCCATAGATGCCTTCTGGTAATCAGCAAGGAAATGACAGTGTTCACCTCCAAGAAATAGCAGCTCTGTGGAGAAGGACCTCAGGGTCCTGGTGGACAACAAACATGAGCCAGCAGTGTGTCCTGGGGGCTAAGAAGGACAATGGGATCCTGTGGTACATTAGAAAGAGCACTGCCAGCAGGTTGAGGGAGGTGATTTTGCCCCATTACTGTGCCCTGGTGAGGCCATCTGGAGTGCTGAGTCCAGCTGTGGGCTCAGGACAAGAGAGACAAGGAACTCTTGGAGTGAGTCCAGYGGAGGGCAGTGAAGATGATGGGGTGAGAGGAGTACCTCTCTTGTGAGGAAGGGCTGAGGGAGCYGGGCCTGTTTCGAGAGGACTGAGAGGGGACCTCATCAATGTCTGTCAATATCTGAAGGGAGGGTGTCAGAGGATGGAGCCAGGCTCTTCTTGGTGGTGCCCAGGAGCAGGACAAGAGGCAATGGGCAGAAACTGATCCACAGAAGGTTCCACCTGAATAGGAGGAAAAATATTTTTACTGTGCTCTGTAATTGGTTGTCCAGAGAGTTTGAGGAGCTTCCCCCACTGCAGATATTTAAGAACCATATAAGTGAGATCCTCTGCCATGTGCCCCCTGGAGACTCTGCTTTAGCAGGGAGCACTGTCATCCTTTGTGATTCTGTGGTTCTGTAAAAGTGAGGTGCAAGGCCCTGCACCTGGGCCAGGGCAATCCCAGACACAGGTACAGGTTGGGTGGAGGAGTGATTGAGAGCAGCCCTGAGGAGAAAGACTTGGGGATGATGGCTGATGAAAAACCCAACATGACCAGGCCATGTGCACTCCCTGCCCAGAAAGCCAATGGGATCCTGGGCTGTGTCCAAAGCAGCGTGGGCAGCAGGGGAGGGAGGGGATTGWGCCCCTCTGCTCCAGTGAGATYCCACTGCATTCAGCTCTGGGGCCCGCACATAAGGACATGGAACTAATGGAGCAAGTCCACTGAGAGGTCAGGAAGTTGATAAGACCCCCTTTCTGTGAAAACAGAGGGAGGAAGTTGGGTCTGTTCATCCTGCAAAGGAGAACACTGTGTGGAGACCTCTCAGCATGTGAAGGGCTCTACAGGAAAGCCGGAGAAGGATTCTTCATCAGGAACTGCAGTGATAGGGCAAAGAGAATGGGTAAAAACTGAAAGAGGGGAAATGTAAGTTAGATACTGGGAAGAAATTCTTTCCTGTGAGGGTAATGAGACACTGGAACAGGTTGCCCAGGAAGGCTGTAAATGCCCCAGTTCTGGCACTGTTCAAAGCYRGSTTGGATAAAGCCTTCAGCAACCTGGTCTTGTGAGAGGTGTCCCTGCTCATGGCAGTGAGGGTTGGGACCATATGATCTTTAATGTCCATTACAATCCTTTAATATTCTGTGATTCTATGGCTCTGTGAAATRTTGTCAGTTCATGAAGATTGTCAGCAGCATCATTCCCTTGATTCCATACAGCTGGAATAATTCTCAGCTTTTAGGGGCTCCTTGTAAGGGCTCCCTATTGAACAGAGGTTGAAACTCAAGCATTGTACTCATCGATTGTATAATCGATCAATATTTTCAGGAAAGCACATGAAAGCTATGGCAGAACCCTAAAGTTGTTCAAAAKGTTGTTCCATCAATCTACAGAGCTATTTTATCTGATGCCTTTACTCAGGAAACAAGATGTTTGCTTTCAGTTCCTTCAGTCTGTGTTGCTGGTTAGATCAGGTGGTCCTAGTCTGCTGCTCTCTGGCACAGGTGAAACAGTGAAAACAGGTTTTGTTTCAAGATTCAAGACAGCCCTGATTTGACACCCTAGTACTAAACTTCCCGTAGTGCTCAGAGGGCCAGATCTGTCCTGGGGTGGCAGCAGGTGACTCTCAGCATAACAGCAATGCCGATGTATGGGCTCACAGCTCGTGCTGTCTCTGAAACAGTGTCCAAGGAGATTTTAATGAAGGCTATGGATGCCTTCATGGAAGCCTTTTTAATGAAGGCTATGGATGACGGTGTGCACAGAGGGGATGGCTCACTCCCTCTTTCTCTTCTTGATGTGCTCTCTTCACAGCTCTTCAATGCCTCTCAGCTTTCCTGGGACTGGACATGCTGAGGTAAGTTATTCCAAAAGCTGAACTTTGCGTGTTTTTTGCAATCAGCAGGGTTGCACAAAGAAAGGAATACAAAGCTGCCAGGAAACTCTCAATTCAGTAGAAAAAAAATATTGCAGCGTAGTTCTTATTCAACTATCATCATGTTGTTGACAAAGAGGGGCAAATTTTGGAGTGTGTTAGGCGCAACTGAAAGGACATGMGAGCAGGACTGGAATACCTCAATGAAGTATTCCTGGAAGCCGGGTTGGCTTAGCTTAGAAGGCAGGACACTGGAGTGGAGGTAAAGGGGTTGGAAGATAACAGATGGAAAACCCTTCCTGGCATTTACCAGTGCATGGAATTAATGACTGTTACTGGTAAATAGGTTTCAATGCATTATCCCCATTCAGGATGAGATCCTGAGTTTTAAATAGATCGCTCTACACACAGCAGGGCTGGTGCTCCACCCAAACAGCAAACTCCATGCTGACAACTCTTGGGAAAGAAAAAGGAGAAGAAAACACAAAACCTCTCTACCAAACACGGTTTACAGCCACATTAAAAAAAAACAACAATAAACCAACAACAAACCATGTGCAGTTCTTATCCCTGCATCTGCCCTGGGTAAAGCACAGAAAACAAGACAGATGGTTGAAGGCATGCAGTCTGGTGGATGTGGTGGAGCCCCATGCATGCCATATAATTGGAACAGAAAGGGAATTATTAGGGAATTGTTGAAGYGAGGAGCATCAGTGAAACAGAAAGTGGTAATTTCAAACAGAAACCTTGTTTTTTCAAACATGAAAAGGGGTACTTTTTCATACAATATTTAGTTAAATATATTGTGGAACACATATATCACAGCACATCATAGACAGTAAAGATTTGCATGGAGTTCAAAACCAGTCTGATGAATTTATGGACAAAAAGCAATTTGGGAGCTATTAAATCTAGACTCATGATCCATGAGAGTCAAGTTCTTGGAACTGGGAAATCATTCCCAAAAATCCTTCTCCCTGTCCCTCCTCYATGCCTCCCATTTCCTCACACCCTTCTCTTGGCTAGTTGCAGGAGCAAGGACAGTGAGCTTCTCATGGTCTTCTACTCTCAAATAAGTAAGTTTAGGCAAGCCATGTGCTCCATATCCTTGGTTTTGTTGTGATGCAAAACCACTCTTTTTAAAAAAATATCTTTATTTATTTATTTATTTATTTTAATTTTTAAGTCCTACAAGGGAGACAGATTGTATAAGAGAGAGGGATGGCTCCCCTAGTTCACGGCCACACAGATTTCATTCAAACCTGAAGTTCTGTTTTGGGCCCCAGAGAGGTGAGACAATGACAAAACAGAGGGGCTCTAGGAGGCCTTTGGCTGGGTGGAACTGGAGGAGGGACTGGTTTCCCCTGGATCAGAGAAACCCCCTGGGTTTGGGGCACATGACATTATCCTGGCAATAGCTGGTGGAAAGGGGAGTGACAATGGCACAGCCTGAAGCTAAAGAGGTTCAGGTTGGAGATAAAGACATGCTTCTTTCTCACATGGATAACCAGGCAGCACCTGGATTCCCAGGGAGGCTAAGCTTTCTCTAATCCTTGGAGGTTTCCAAGACACAGTTTAAAAAGCCCTTATAAAGCCTGGGTAAAGTTCCTTAGACTCTGTTTCCACTGAGCCTTCTGGGCCCAAAGATAATRGAAATGCTAATGAAGTGCTATCACTTCGCTGCGTAATTTCTCTTTGCTTCTGAAATACRTGTATTCAGGCATTGGCATTTATACTCGTGTGAAAACAGATATTAACTTCAACTTCCTCGTCAACATTAATTAGCATTAGACCACTCCATCCCCATCCTAAGAAAGCACATTAACTCTGGCATGGCTCCACAGCTTTCCTTTCCTCGGGCACCTTCTTCCCACAGGAACRTGCTCTTTAAAGAACAGTGGGGCTTCCTAACCCCAAACACCCATCCTGCTTTGTATTGGAATGACCAAGACTAATGGGCTAAATTATTGTCTCTATTGCCACAGGTGCAGTACAATGCCAAATTCATCTGTTACATAGTGATAGCAAAAGTCCCACCAGCAAGTTTGGTGTTAAACTAGCTTTGATGGCTTCTGTGGGGCTGAAAAATGCTTGTGGATACTTTAGACCTTATCAGTGTCATTCTGCTTGCTATCCACATCCAAAACAAAGCATCCCCAGGCACCTGTTTTGCTTTGTCTCTTTTSCCAAAACAAAGTGAAGACGCAGACAATGCAGTGATGGAGCATTTAATCTCTAGTTAGTGTTCTCTAGTTAGTGCAGAGAGGAGTCAACATCCTGGCTGGCAGCAATAGCTGTCTGTAGAGAAGGAGCTGGAGCCTGCCCTCTATCAGCATGGTTTTAATAATGAACAGACTTTTGAGCCTTCAAACTAAATTCCTCCCAGAAGGAAGCTCCCAGCTGTAGCACATCACTGTCACCCAGCAAATCAATGCCCGGAGYATGATTTCTTAGGGATCCTGTTTCTCTATCCAGCTTTATGCTGCTGTCTCTCCTACTTCCCTTTCCAAAATCCCAWCCCTACCAGCAGGTATTGGCTGGTAGGCACTACAAGGTAGTGTAAGACATTTTTTCTCATTCTCAGCAGAGGCTGAAGCCAGGCAGGATGTGTTTCCACAGAAAGACCTGTGAACACATGCACTGGCTGCTCATGGCACACACTCAGCAGAGAAGAATTTCCGTACACTTTCTGGTGTTCCACCTGTGTCCAACCTCTTAACTTCAACCCACAATGACTGAATCATCCCATTTATGGTAGTGGGGCTACTCACTACGRTGCTACTCATCAGGAAAAGAGGTACTCCAGGCAGGCCACAAATACCTGATCATTTTTGTGTATGTCTGCTTCAGGCGTTATTTAAACACCTTCACATGATGCCTTATAACAGCCTCAAGCTTTTGAAAAGTCAGAGSCATGCAGGACTGACTTGGTATTCCAAGGAAATAGGCCAGACAAAGAAAACATTGTGAAGAAGGACAAAAGCCAAAAGAATAAAGCAAGAAAATAAAAAATGTGCAATACTGGGTGTTTTTTTTTGAGCTGGTCTATTAGTACCAGTGAGAACACTCCTCTTTTTTTAATATAATGGACTGCTTCAAAAAGCATAGCAAATTWTATTCATGAGGTACATGTCCTGTGTACCTCACCTGCCACACGTGTAAGACAGTTACTGAATACCACTATTTTTGTTATACTGGAGAACAGGAAACCAGGGTGGTGTTTTTATTTCCCTGATTTGTAAGGCAAAACTCTTAGACCAAGGCTGSATGTCAACAATACCGTTCTTTTGAATCATCTGGGTTACAGCTCTTATATAATGATTTGTGAAGAAAATTGTAAGTATTATTTTCAATTTTACTGTCTTCTATATCTTTGCAGTGCATTATATGTCCAGATTATTTCTGTTTTGTAGTTCTGCTAGGCATCTTCCTAGTGGATGGTGACAGCATTTCAAGCATGATAGACGCATGCAAATTCATACAAAGGTGTTTCAATTTTGGCAGGAGTTGGGAGCGAGTCTCTCCACTTTGGCTCAGTCAGATGGGTTGCTGTTCTTYCAACCCTGGCATTCACTCCAGAGGCAACATGTGTTCTGAGTGATTTCTTGGAAGTGCCAGCATTTCCTGGTGGAACTCCTTTCACCTCAAACAAGCTCACGCCCTTCCTGTACAGCACACTGCAGGACACGTGCCTGGGCCAGTTTGTGCCCTGCAGCAATGTCTCGGCAGGCACAGGAGTTACCTGGATCCCGCCACTTTCCAAGAGACTCCTGAGCCAGACTGCTCTGAAGAGACAAGAGCATCTCCCTGAATTGTGAGCAGCTTTTCCTATCACCATCCAAGCTGCCTCGCAGCGTGTGTGCACCCAAGTACTCTCCTAATTGGTCCAGCTGGATGACAAAACTGAAAAGCAGGGGCCAGCCACAAAAATGTTGGTGTGGCAGGTGAGGAAGGTTTCTGAGTCTTGATGCTAGAATCAAAATTTTCCCTTGATACCATGGAGGATGAATTTTACACAGGATCCTGGGTCAGCTGAAGAGATTTGCCAAAGACCTCACTAATTTTCCAGTTGCCCTTGAAGGATGTCCTTTCCACAGCATGGGATCCTACTGCTGTCTGCCAGCTCTGCTGAGGAAGCCTTTGGAGTGCTTAGTAGCACCACTTGAAGAAACATGAACAGAAAGTATCAGACTAAGTGAATTATGGAAAACATTTGCCTGAAGCATGGCTAGCAGGGAGAAATTTTTTTCCTGGACAGATGTGTATTTTGAAGAGAAAAATAAACATTTTGTCTCTTGTCTATGATCCAGACTCTTGCTGCATAGACTCACTTCAACTAGTGCCATGTGTCTGGGCCCTGATCTTCTCTCTTCACAGAAACTAAGCTGATCAGGCTTGAGTCTGACATAAGCCACACATCTTCCTTCCTGTTTCCCACCCTTCTTTATAAACCTTCCTACTGATTTTTTTTTTTTTTTTTWAATTATAAAGGCATGACCAAGCATTTCAAACTGAAGACTCTTTGGAAAAAACTGCTAATGCCGCTGCTGCTGAGGTTCTGCTCCAGATCTGTTAATTGTACTTTTCATATCTGCCTTCTCTCCCTGACTGTGCAAAAGAGGGTGGCTAGAAAAGTCTGCCTAGCCAAAAAAATCAGCAAGGCTGAACTCAAACTCAGCTAAATCCTTATGAGAAACAGCTTCAAGCAGGGTGCTTGAACTCTCAGGCACTGGCCCAGGTTCTCTTCACCATAGCATCCACCTTGGTTTGGCAGAGAACTCCCAAAGTGGTTTTTTTTTTTTGTTTGTTCGAGCTAGGGAAACAGAAGAGAAGTGTGAAAACCATACAGATAGTAATTTTCAGAAAAAAAAAAGATGAAACATTTGATGAACACTTCTCTTTATGATTGCCTAGTTAGACACAATTTTAAAGCCTTTATTTTTAATTTACCCCAGAGGGGGATCTTTCTTTTTCTTTACTTTTTTTTTGCCATCCAGCTGGTACTTGTTCAGGGTGGAAAATAACTGTTTACACCTACTTCAAAGGTACATAAAAACTTACATTAAGAGAATACTCTCTTAGCTAGCTGTGCATGCCCTAGGGAWCAGGCTTTTTTGCTGTGCCTTTTGTTCTATAATTGAAGTCCAGTAGGATGCAGCCACTCATAGTGGGGCCATTACCTTGTTTGTTTTGGCAGCCAGAGAGCAGAAGGGACAGGCTTCCCATTTTCTGCACCAGCAGAGCCATCCCTGGATGCTAGCTGAGACCTTTTCATGGGCAGGAGGAATTGCAGTGGGTCAAAGGCACAAGCAGCACAGCCTCCCCACCCACAAACCCCAGCCCTAGAGGTGAGAAAAACAACTTTCTCTTTTCACCTGTCTTTAGTGTTGTTTTGAAAAGTCTCTCACTAAACCAAACTAGTCACTTGCAAATTACCTGACAAACCTGTATGTGTTAAATCTTATCATCCCCTCCTCATTTTTGGAGATTGTTGATAGGGATAGCTGAAACATCAGTGATGTGAGAGAATGATGGCACCTAGAACTGTACTCAAGATACCAGTTTGGATTCTTGCTTTTGCAGCTGGTCAGTGGCAGAGGCAATTTAAAATCTTAATGAATTTATAACCAGTACAATCACCCCTTCTGTGCCATAGGATAAAATACTGTCTCCATAGCCTCAGAAGCCTTTGTGCCTTGAGGAAAACAACACATTACTTGAAATGTGACTGGTTACAATCCACACTATAACTAAGATTAGTGTTTTTAAGAGAGAAGTAGAGTGGGAATTAAAAGCAAATGTGTTCCACATACAATTTTTTTAATTTCTGGGCACAGTGCAAAAAACATAATCSATTCAATTGCCTTTCACACAATGTTCTATACCTGCTGTTAAATGGTCTCCAACTCAATATTTTTTATCCCTTTTTCTGAAGAACTGATATTTTGTTTACTTCAAGGTATGGAAAACTTGCCTCATGCTTTAAGCAATATCCACCGAGATAAGTAAATTTTTGATACTCAAAGTCTGTTACAAGTGAGGTTTAATTTCCTCTCACTAGCCATTGGGATCAGGTTTCTTCAGAGATCCTAGGACTCTTGCATTAAGATCAAGCTGTGGTATTCTTTGTAAGGAAAGCATCATAAAATCATTGAACTGTGTTTCTCTAAAGATGAATACTGGATCCAACCTAAGATGCCTAAAATTCAAGAGTTGTACTGGATGAAGAAGTCACAAGGGAAAAAGGCGTGATTTCTGACTGTACCAGGAATCAGAAATATTCTGATTTCTATGACCATGACCATGGTCATAGAAACACTTAGTAGTTTTTAACTTTATAATCTTAAAATTTTTTCAATACAATTTTTAAATGTAATAGTAATAAAATAATACTATTAATGCTAGTTCATGTCACAAAAAGAGGTTGTAGGTCATGTCCAAAAATACTTCTGACCACTGGAAGGAGAAATTGTAGGAATGCGTTGTAATTGTGATGATTTAGGGGTAGAAGTGGGTCAATGTTTGAAGGGAAAGCAACCATCTCCTAATTGAAACAACTGATAAAGTTGGAGAAAACTTATGAGCTAGAAAAAAATTGTGTGCAAAAGTTTACTGTATTTTTTCATATGTGAGCTACTCTGATAGATGATTTGACTTTTATCCATACAAACCATGTGTCAATTGAATAGACTAAARAATGGCTTTCTAGACTGATTTTAAATTTTTTCTTGGATTACCCTGCTAAACCATCCTGTTATCAAGGCTCTTTGTATTATGACTGCATTTCCTAAGTGTAAGTTACTGATTCATAAAGGTCACTGGCCTTTAAAGCAGACCAGTTTCGTTATCTGAATAAGACCTGTTGGAAGAGCAAACAGCTCCAGCAGTCACATTTTCCCTCAATCTGAATGATTGCTGCATTTGCTCATACAACAGATGGCCAAGAYAGGACTTGAAGAACTGAATTAAAATAACAAGTACAGCTTTATCATTAATTGAAAGCTCATGGAAATCAGAAGCCCGTGTCGGTCACAGTGACATCTCTGTTTGGTGGGTTTTCAGAGGCAGCATCATTTATTTATTTCCCTTTGCAGCACAAAAAGCCCAATGTGGGCAACACCCACACCAAGCATGAGATGGATCTGCACAGCTGAATGATGACATTGAAATGAGCTTTCTCTTTCCTGCAGACAGGATCTCACTTGGGTAATAACATGTGCAGAGCTTAATCTGTCCATGGACTTTTCAATGACAAAGCCATGTCCTCTGCCCTGTCCCCACCAGATAGAGTGAAAATGCAAGAGTGGGGACTGGATACCTATAATTGTGAATTTAAAGCTTCTCAGCTGCCATGGGTGGAACTGCTGGGTGAAACAAGCACAAAGATGTGTTCACTCAGCTCTTCTGTTAGCAGTCACCAAGAAAACTGAGGATTTTCTGCATATTTCAGCAACAGACTTGTAAATATCCTTCAGCCTGTTGCCCATGACTACAGCTTATAGACCTTTCCTGTGAACTCTTGTCTTTCCTTAGACCCTGATGAACTGAATTGCTTGTCTGCAATGGTGCCTCTCATTATGCTGGAAAATCTGATGGTATGACAGCCTTTTCTGGATTCAACTGTTGTAGGTAATTTTGGGGATAAGAATAGTTTAGAAGTTTCCAAGGATAATCAGTGTTCAGTGATAGCACAACTAAGTATTTTCACCAATATTTTAAAATAGGTAAGCAGTCCAAATACTTAATGAACACAAAGCCAAATATTTAATTTGAAGTAATACATGTAGAAACTCTTTTTCTACTGTTTTGCTTCTCCTTTTGTAAATGACTTTAGGTAAAAACATTAGAAGTAATTTTTTTTTGTTAAACACTCTAGGAATTTAATTTTTGTTTTTGGTCATAATTTAGGATTAAATTAAACTTGCCTGAAGAGGTTTCAAGCAATTCTGCATAATGCYACAGGTGTCTTTGTCCATGCTCCTCATCACCTGACTGAATGGTTTTGTAGCACCTTCTCTCTGCTCCTCACAGCTGGGTTTTTTGGGTATCAACTGCTTCAGACAGCTTTGAGGAGTCCTTTTAATAYTGATGTCCTGGCTGACCTGGTTGTGGTTGGAAGTGATAACCACACAATCCAGAACGGCACCTTTCCTTCTCCCTGTGAGGATTCCTTTTTAAGATGGCAGTTGTTGATGAATAGATGCTGTTCGTTTAACAAATGAAACCAACCAAGAACCAATTGAAAAACTCCTTAACTGCTGAAAAAGCATGAGGGACAGCTTTTCCTTGCTGGAGCTTCCATTTAAAAAAACTCTTACCAAAGGTGTGACAAAGATTAAATAAGGAGTGCAGAAGGGCTAGGCCGTTCTAAAGCTCACTTTATTTGTGTTTCCTTTTTTTTCTCTGCTCATATGACTGTTGAAATCCATCTGCTCTACTTTGTCTTCCAGGCTGCCGTTTTTTTGCTGGAGAGTTTTGTCCCTCACAAGCTGCAACATTAGGATCATTTGTACATCTTAAAGCCAATGAAGCTGAGGGATGCATTTCTGCAGCACTCATCTGCACACACTGTAAATCCTACAGCATAACAGCCAGGTTTTGATAGGCTTTGAGAACTGTCATACTGCAGGTGTGCAACACAGCTAAAGTAACCATGTTGAGGAAGTTGCATCGGAAAAGTTAAGATATTTGAGAACAGTTGGCCAGCCTAACCAATCAGGCATTACAGTGAAAGCCTCCAATACACATTCTAACTCCTGAATGTTAATTTTAGCATTCACTGTGCACTGCCATGCACAGGTACAAAGAGCCACTGAAGGAGTGAGACAGTCACATGCAACCCCTTCTGATTCTTTTTTGAGTGAAACATACTTTTGCTCCTCCTGGATTTATTATCCACAAAGGCAAAGATGATGTTGACTGCAAGCTGGAGTGSTGTAGATTATGGAAACACATAGCCTTAGTATTTGCTTTCTCTTCCACATGCCTTGCTCTGCTATGTCTGTKTCTTACAAAGATAACACATTTGTTACAGAAACATGTGAAGGGAACTTGTAAGTGACTCCACTCACACTCAAGCAAGTGGGAGAGGGAGTCAGAGATGTCATTGTGCCCAAAGCTGAAGAAAATTCTCCAGAACTGAACCAGCATGTTCAGACAAGCAGCACAAAGATGATACTTCACTCCAGCAAAGATCTCTCTGTCTCAACAGATGTAAGTGAGGTAGTTTCAGCCTGTGGGCGTCAAATGAAACCTAAAGTATACGGTGGACTTAGTGACTCTCCATTTGTTAGCTTTACAGACCTGAGTTTGCAAACAGTTTGGATAATTCTGTGACCCAAAGGAGAAGCCAGCTGTTTCCAGGCTTCACTTTCAATCACTTCTTCCTACTCTCTAAAAACAGGAAGAGGAAAAGAGTACATAAAAAAAAATAAAAGAAATAAAAAATCCTGCTTCCTGTCATAAGAGGCTCCAATTGACACTGTTTTGCTAGAAAAAACCAGTATCCTTGCTCCCTAGGGATCATCAGGCAAATGCCTATTGCCCAGCAGGAGCAACTGTCTGCTGCAGAAGATATTTATGGAGTGATGTCCCAAGGATTCAAAGGGTTTCCCTTCCTTAACTCTTCTATGGAGCCTGCCACACCAGGAATATGAGGTAAAGCCCCTACTGATCTATCTAAATGGGGAAATGGTCATCAGCCGTGATGGGGGGTMAGACTGCAGCAGTCCAACATCCAAACATGTACAAGTAGTTTTAAAGAAAACACTCTGCAAGTAGGAGTTTATGTTTTCCTACTCTGGATCTCAAAACTCTTCACAGGTTATACTCCCCCTGTATCTCTGAGAAAGGTAAAATCATGTTTGCCATGGCATGGCTCCTGAGCTGAACATTAGGCCAAATACTGATGGAGAATTGAACATAAAACGTAGAGCGGCCAGGGTCTTGTGGGCCTGATACTGCCATAGAGCATAGCAAAATGAAAGCAGAGAGAAGAGCCAGCAGGAAAACCTTTGAAACAATATCTAAAGGGGTACCTTCAATCTGAATATATTTTTTCTTTCATGTTCTTCTCCACCAGCAAAGCTGCACCTCAGTGGGTAGACCTCACTCTTCCTTTTTGCTGGATGAATGTGAACTAAGAAACCATGGAACTAGAAATGTGTTTGAGCCATTCTGTGAGGATTTCCTGCTTGTAAATCCTGTGCTTTCCTGCACAGAACAGAAATAAGGTTTGTTGTGGGACTGGGGGTGTGCTACCTGGATTTCCACCAAGCTTGTTTCTGCATGTTAAATCGCCTTTGGCCAAAAAGAATTGCATCTCAGGATGATTTATAGTCCTTTGGCTGTATAGCTACTAAAGTAAGTACAATAATGAACTCTCAAGGCAACCATTTATTCTGCTAAGATACCCTTTCACATCACCCTGGCACACATTGTAGCTTTATATTGGTTGCATGTTTTCTTTACACCCTCTTCACACCTGCAGCACAAAGAGAACTTATAGAAATTAGACCCTTCATGCTCTTCATACTGAGGGATTGCAATATTCATTGTGAAGTTCTACTCCAGGTCAGTGTTAACCACACAGAAACCTCATTTGCTTCTGGATGCATTTTTTTAGTCCATGGGACCCTGTGACTTTGGCCACATTTTTTTAAGTGACTGTGGTATGAAGGAGAATATGATTGCATTATCCTTAAAAGACAACTGTGCATCTTTCCACCATYCAGCAGCTTGTTTGAGGTGTGTCTCATTCTTCTGTAGGTGCCAAGTGCCATGTTGTCACTGTACTTAGCCACTGACTGTATTTAGGTGCAGATGACTACCCTGAGCTTTGGAGGCCAGKCTCTGGCTGCTGCTTCAGCCTCTGTTTCCAAACTGATATCCATATAGACAATTAGTTTTGGGATCAGCATCCCCAAAAATATCTGAGATGTATTCAAGAAACTGTGAGTATGAATAWGATGTTTAAGACTTTTCCCCTTCCTAAAAAAGCTGGTAACTGATTTCCAAGCAGTACAGAAGGTAGGTGACAGTCCCATCCTCTCAATGTTATATTCAGAGGAAGGTGGTGGAGTCACCATCCCTGGAGGTGTTTAAGAGGTGTCTAAATCTGGTGTTGGGTGATTTGATCTGGTGGTTTAGTGGTTTAGGGGTTACAGGGGCAGTGCTGGGTGGATGGTTGGATTTGATAATCTTAAAGGTCTCTTTCAACCTTGATGATTCTGTTGATTTTCTGATTCTAAGCTGCAGGAACAGAAAGGCCTGCAGATGTTCTGCCTGGTTGCCAAAATGAGAATTCAATTTAATTCAAGTAATCTWTCCTCCAGCCTTTATTCAGTTTCCCACCTTATGAACTCTTTATATCTCATTTGCTTTGACCTGTGTGCATTGACTGCAAAAAGCCTGCTTTTCCTGCCTCAAAGGTGAAATCACCCAAGTAAGAGGCTACATTAGTCCTCAGAGCTCCCACAGCAACAAAAGAGACACTTGTCTGCATCACTTCACAGAAAAGAAAGGGAAAACCATCAATCAGCTGGATACTGGACTGGTCCATTTACTGCTAAGTTATCTGTTCAATCGATTATCCACTTGAAGTAGTCAACCACTTTTGTAAAAAGAGGAACACATGCAGTTCATTCTGACAGCAAACTGGTAGATAGTCACAAAAGCTTTAAGAGACTGTGGAAAACAAAACCTCTTCAAATGCACTTTGAAAGCACAGCAAATCTATGGAGAATTGATTTAAAGTTTTGTTCAAAGGGTGAAGGGAAGAAATGCACTAGGGATTTGACAATTTTAAAAGAACATATATCCAATTCAATTGTGTCTTGTAATGTTGAAATACTCAAAACAGTTGCTGGTTTTCCTCCAGATACTTTCAACCATCTTATGCAAGGTGGGTATAAATTCTCTGCACAACTAGAACAGTTTCAGTCACTGCACAACTGGATTTCCTTTGAATTTAAGGAAATTGAATTGAAGCTGAGCTGATTTCTAAATGGACCGGGAATTTCCTTTGCACTGAGGCACAGTAGCTCCTGTAATTGCAGGAAGCCTTGAAGGCCATTTCACTGTACCTATGTGGTGCAGCTGGGAGATGTGGGCTTTGAATCATGAGCTCTGATGGTTTCATGTGCTGTGGGTTAAGGTKCAATCATGGGCTGTGGCATGGTCACAGGTGCATCTTCTACTCCACCGTGGGAGCAGTATCTTCTGGCAGAGCAGCAGTGTACACAGGTGGGAGCCGTAACAGTTTGATGTGCAAATAAAGATGTCAGAGCTCATGGCTTGGAGTGCTGTAACTTAGAATCAGACCTATTTATGATTCACCTTTGGGTTTTGTGCCTGATTCTTTTATGCCACATTATTTGAGGGTCTGGTGCCCTACAGAGCAACTGTATTAAAACAGAAAAGAAGAAAGAAAAAGGAAAAAAAAAGACAACAAGCTCTTTGTAGATGTGCAAATCAGATACATTTTGCAATTRTAAGAAAGGCTAGAAGGTGCTATGGAGTCACTTGTACTTCTCAGAGTTTTAGCTCAGTACCTGCTCTAACTACCACTTTTACATTGCTGGTCCATTATAAAGGCAAATATTAGCAGAAGGGCAGAGAAAAAAAAATCAATATTGTACTTTCAAGAAATCAGATCAGTCCTCAAGGTTAGAGAAGTTATTTTCTTAAATAAACRGATACCAAATAGAATTTGGGCAGAAGTCAGAGCAGACCACTGATGAGTCACGCTGTCTAAAGACAGTTGTGTACTGAAGCTGAATAGATAGCAATATATCAGGCTTTTAGCTCCCCGTAGGGTAGAAACAACCATTCTGAGCCCTCCTCAGACTTTGGGATGCCTTTTGGCCAGCAAGCCAGGTGTCTTGGGAGTGATTCAGTGCCTGTGTGCTGTGGGTAAATCACAAGTGCACCTGCAGCAGATGGCTAATTCAGTGGTGGATGGGTCTGTCCTCTCTCAGGGAATAAGAGGATCTTTCAATCCATGTGAGAATTGGCTGCCTTTGCGTCAAGGCTGGAATACATGGGGACTTGGATTTATAGAGCAGGCAATGGAAATCTAGCTGTTGGCAAACAATTTTCTTTTCTAGCATGAATGCAGAAAACATTTGACATGTTTAGTTCCTGTTGACAGTGGAGAGAGACCATTTTCCACGGCTTTTTTGAGTCCTGAGGCCATGGAGATGGTTATATATGGGTACCTAGAAAAAAGGTATTGACAGAAAAGAAAAAAGCTAGTTTGAGGCTACAATTTAGTAAATTTTAGGGGTGGATGATTGCTGGTAGCTAAATTGTGTCTGGATCTTCCACTCTTGTTTTCTGGCTGTATTTTGCTTTTATGTTACATCACTCTAAAGTAAAGTATGGGTAATACTGCCTGGCTTCCACTGAAATCGGTATTTTGCCTGGTGGCAGTGAAAACACTGCATTTATTTTCTTTCACAGTTTTGAATTTCCCAGTCCTGGCCTCAGAATTGCACCAAAAACTGCACACTTCTCTTCCAAATCTAACACTAACTAGTCATTAAAAATCTCAAAGAAATCAAATACAAATGTTGAAGGTGGTTAGGGATGAGGGTCAAAATCACCACCATTTCAGTCCAGGAGAYGGCCAAAAACTGCAGGTACAGCTCTGTGCAGAGCTGTTTGAGAGCAGGTCCTGGTGCACACTAATTCTTCTTCTAACTACCCCTCCTGCAGACACATTCACRTCCCCCCTACAGAAGTCTGTGCTCTGCTTGTTACACTGTGAATTCCAGCCATGCTCTGTCACTGTCTTGTAGACACTGTCTGTCAAATCTCTTGAGAAAATTTCTCATTGTGATATGAACAGCTATTAGTGTTTTGATGGAGGGAGCCTGCCTGAGCCAGGAATGGGGAAAGCTCTTACWGCAAATCTCCTAGGGCACCTCGCTGTCCTGTGAGTATAAAAGCATACCATAGTTCCCAAAACGATGGTTTCAAAACATTGAAACTTGAAGGAACCAGTTTCAACATTTTGAAACCATAAGGTCAGAATARGCCAAGTTGAAATAATAGAAGAGAGTTTTAATTTTATTTATCCTTCTTGGCTGTCATATTACAGATTACTTTCTTCTTGATTCTCCTTCAACATTTTTAAGGTGTCAGTTCTGCTTGTACATTTTTCCAATTTGGATCTTGAAGGCTCAGATGCAGGTGAGCCATTGCAGCTGGCATGGTGGCACTGGTGCCATGCCTTACAGCTACACACAGATTCTGGCACTGCACTGAGCTAAGACAGATGACTTCATCATCCCCAAGGTGCCCAACACCACCTCAGGGTAAATCACCCAGGTTGCTTTACACGTGTAAACTGCATGGCTTGGGTTTGCGTTGTGCCAGCTGCTTTTACCCACAGCAAACCTTTCTGCCGGCAGAATTGCAGAAGTGGCAGCTTCTGTTGGGGTGATGCTGATGCCTTCACCTGCACAGCTGACTTAAAAGGGTGTCAGAACACAGCAGCTGAGGGCGTTTYTCTCCAAAGTGAAAAGTGTGGATTCACTACTCAGGCACTTAATTTACAAAGACAAATATCTCTGAGGATCTAGGGCTAAACTTCATGTAGAATAGGGCACTATTTAATTCCATTCTTAAACTGAAAAAACTTTCTGTATACACAGAACACATGGATAGTCAAAAGCACTTCAAAGTGAGAATTTGATTTTTTTGAGGATAAACATTCCAAGGTCTTGCCTTGTGCCTAATTTTTATTCCCATCTTCATACTGCATAGATAGCAGCTCCCATGTCTTYATAGTACTCTACAATATTGTGTATCTAAAAACATAGCAATTAGGCTCATCTTCATGCTGTGAAAGATGTGATTGATTTGTCTGCCTTTTGCTCCGTTTACTTCCCAGGSCTGTCTTTTGTTTCCTTTTGATTCCCTTTAGGTTGCTTATATGCCTCAGAGAAACAGCACCACAAAGGCGAAGGAAGGAACTAATTTTGACAAGATTTATCCTACCAAGACAGATCAACAAATGATATAAATCGATTACTTAAGGCTTGGTCCCACTAAGGGAGGATCATCTGCAGGGATATAGTATCTCCAGAATATCTCCAGGGATGGAAGCCAGTCAAGCTGTGGTGGGCAGAGTGTGACTGCCGCACACCTGCACTAAGGCCATTCTGTACCATTTACCATGTCCTGCGTTGGTTCTTACAAGTAATATGTCTTTGTCTCTTTTTTATTGTCCCTTTATCATTCCATTGCCATCATTCCTCAGAAACAATGGAACCTTCTTGCGACTGCATATGTGGAACCCAGCCACAATATAAAAAGGATCAGTTACCACCTAGCATTAGGAAGCAAATAATTTGATGTTTATAGGGCTTAAATTAACCAGAATTTTTAAGGTCTTAATCACATAATAAATTGCTCTCTAACTTGATTTTCTGTCACTCCAGACATTTGCCTCTTTTGAATATATTCTGTCCTTTGATGTGGGGCTGACACAGATCCCATTTTTCCTAAATGAACCCTGTTTTAGAGTGAATTTAGTCTTTTCTTGTTGGTTTTTAGCATCTAATAAAACCTCTCCAAAATACTCAACTTCAAATCTGGATGACAGAARACAGTGTCTCAGTAATAGCCACTTATCAGAATCCTTCCAGTTTTCAGTTTATGTCTCTTCTATTTAGAAGAACAGTCCAAGATTGGTGGTGAAAACTGCTTGTTTATTACAAATGAGTGAATAATTTACCACGAGTGAATTATTATTTAAGTTTTAGCCATTCAGAATAGAATGGTCACTGGCACATAATAATTCCCACAAATGCAATTTTTATTTTAAATATATTTGACTCTTCATTGCTCTTTGACCAATGAGTGATTTTGTATTTCTGATGAACTTTGTAAATATGATTAACCTAAACAGTGACTGAGGTGTGATGGGAACACAAGCTGTTATTAATGGATTTGGCAAAGCACTTGCATACACACATGCTTATTTCCAAGAAATTGTGATAGTTTCTTAGAAATCAAGAAAAGCTAGGAAGTATTAAACATCTTGACGAATCAAGACCCAGGTGTCCAAGGATGAACTTGTATTCTGAAATGTGGTTTGCTAGGTTTTAGTGCTTGACCATGGTGCATACTAAAGAAACTGAAAGACCCATATTATGAGGAATCCCACATGCAATATATGCTTGGAGAAAAGCTGTGCTGAGTCATTCCTCATTATTGAGGYAAGACTGCAGAGTGATTACATTACACAAATCCACCAGAATCATAGAATCACGGAATGGCTGGGGTTGGAAAGGATATCTGGAGATGCCTAGGCTAACCCYGCTGCTAGAGCCAGTTCATCTAAAGCAGATTGCACAGGGTCATGTCCAGGTGGGTTTTGAAAATCTCCAGAGAAATGGACTCCTGAAATGCTCTGAGCAGTCTGTTCTCTGTCAAAGTAAAGATTTTTTTCCTCACCTTCATATAGAACTTCTTGTGTTTCAGTTTATGCCCACTGGCCCTTGCCCTTCTGCTGAGCACCACTGAAAGGAGCCTGGATCCATCCTGTGACACCGTCCCCTCAGATACTTGTATGCACTGATGAGATCCCCTCTCAGCCAT
>NW_026623423.1:1233276-1263054 GCF_030028575.1 Malurus melanocephalus
ACTGAGGAGCCCAGAACTGGACACAGCACTCCAGATGTGCCTCACCAGCACTGAGTAGAGGGTCAGGATCACCTTCCTCGATCTGCTGGCAATGCTCTTCCTATTCCCCAGGATCCCATTGCCCTTCTTGGTCCCCAGGACACACTGCTGGCTCATGGACAGCTCGTTGTCCACCAGGACCCCAGGTCCTTYTCCTCAGAGCTGCTTTCCAGCAGGTCACCCCCAGCCTGTGCTGGTGCCTGGGGTTGTTCCACTAACCTACCACTCTACTCTGACAAAGAAAGCATTGGAAGGTTGGAAGGTGACTGTCAGTATGGAAATTCATCATGTGATTTCCCTCAGAGCATGGCTACTGTGAGTATGAGGATGGTAGTGTGCACACATAGGTGAGTGTGTRTTTATAGAAATAGACATATTGTGTGTTTGTATGTGTTAGTCTTTGTACTTCTAGATGTACATTCACAGACATTTGTGTGTATGATGTAAACCCATAAATGGATACATGTCTGTTTAAAACTATGAATACATAAACTAGAATATTTAGTTCTTCAACRAAACTTCATTAACATGTGCCTGGATAGATAGATTTTTTTGTTATTCTTAACTTTGGGACAATGAGAGGGAAATAATACCAGGATTGATGATTCCAGGTTATTCCAACATAGAACTGTAATTAGCAAACAGCAAACTATCTTTCCCACCAGGAATGAACAAAGGCCATTAGACACATATGACTATCCTGTATACCAGAGATAATTAGGTTGGTCTTCAGCTGTATAAAGAGGCATATTGTAATCCTGCTAACTGAGCCTGTCAGTCCGTAATTAATTGGTTTTTTTCTTGCAAACACATTGCTATGGGCCTGGTATGATCTCAGTGGTGTCTCCAGGTCTGCACGAGCTGTCTGTATTCTAGGTAGATGTTAGCTCTATGTTTATGGCTGATTGTTTAAAACTGCTTTGATAGTTCTTCCTCATCAGCTCATCAGCTAAAGTGAGTTTGGCAATTCAAATAACCCCCCATATTTAGAGCAGCTAGAAAACACTCTGTTGCTACTACAACCCCTTATCTGGTCTGGAGACATAGAGCTGAAAAGTAAAATCCGACTGCTCAGTCTAAATACTGGCCCAGGTAGCGTGGGCCATTAAAATAATTCAGAAAGACTAGAAAAGCATCCCTACRATAGAGACTAAACTGTGTTTTCCATCCAAGATAGTCCCCAGCAAGGTCTAGGTTATCCAGGACCCTCCTTGGCAGGGTCTCTAAATCAGAGGAATTCATCCAGAAGCTTGGCAGAGCTTGGTCTTATCTACCAMAAATTTTTGTATTAAAGGCATCTTCTTTCTTGGGATCATACAGAGGAAAAGGACAAATACCTAGGACAACAAGATAGGTATTTGTCCTTTTCCTCTGTATGATCCCAAGCTGAAAACACCTCCTCAGGTAACACCAGGCTACTGTGAACTGCTGCTGAGTGGAGGACGACCACAGAGCTGTCAAGATCCCTTTCACCAAGGTGAGGGACTTTGTCTTTCTAACATCCTTCCCCACCTGTTTTGGCAGCAATGCTTGGTTTCTTACTTGCCAACATCACTTGCTTACAAACCCTAACTCAGGGCGCCAAACCCCACAGGATGTTTAAACATACCTTGGAACACTGACTGGAACCAAGGTCTTTGCTGTCCCATACCAGCACCGCATAATCTCATCAGAGAATTATGCTTAATTCCTAGTTTTGTCTGCAGGGTAAAACAGGATATAAAACAACCTCCAACTGGAACATGTTGCTTGTCTCTTGGAAAATCTCTTAGTGGTGGTAAAGGCTGTTTTGACCCCTGTCCTCGTAGAGGAATAATTTGAGCTCTAGGCTCCAAGCTCTTTGACACAGAAGGCGGCTGCCAGAGCAGGTCTCTTGGCAGGCATGTGGGAGGTGGTATTTCTATCTCACAGCCTCCAGAAGAACAGCACCCAGCTCTATCAAGCTTTTAGCCAGTGGCCGAGCTAGTGGAAAACTCCGGTCAATGTTTTTCTGCTCTCCGTGGAAACTGACACCTTCACCCACTGCTATGCGATCTGCACCTACAGCTTTATTGAAAGACACTTTAATCCACATCTTAACACCTCCAATAAAATTAGGGGGGTGGGAGGGATGCAGAGGGGATTGCACTGTTAATTTACATGTAAAACTCKCCATTTACATGGAATTAGCTGTTTGAGGACACGGTGACAAGGAAGAACCCAGATGTTGCCTTCCAGCTTCTAGTACACCTCATTTCTGGAGTTACCATAAATGTTTTAGGCTGGTGTCACAACWCAATGTCAACAGCAATGTTTTAAATGACAAACCATGCCTGCAAAACGACCACGTTTCTCTGAATTTTAAGGCAAACACTTTATCTCAGTTAAACCCTTAGCAGCCCTGTGGTTTTGCCCATCTCCTCAGGAACATTTAAAGTACTCTTCTTCATATAAACAGTTTAAAATTGTAATGGTAAACATACAGGCCTAAAGCTAAACTTCCATTCCTTACACTTGTGTTGGTTATTTGCAACAATACCAGAAATGTTTACCAATCCACCAGCACAGTTTACAGTGAAATCCCCCACTCATTTACCTCTTGTGCCATGATTAATAGTTGGCCTAAACCAAGGAAGAGAGAGACAAGGATACGGCTTGTTCACTGAGGTCTTCTGCTGACTAAACTGCAGTTTTCAAATGTGATTTAAAAAATCAATTCTAGACTCAGTGTTGTAGATTTCTCCCATTTTTTCCAGTATTTTACTGTGCTTTTACTAGCAGTCTCAAGATCTGCTAAAGCCCAGAAAAGAAATAGTGACGATAAAAACTTTGTGTGTGATAGCTCCTTCTGGGCAGGTAAAGCAGGTAAGACGTTGGGCAACAGCTTTCAAAACAGCACTGAGTTACTTTCCTGAGCCTTCTGCCTCTTGCTGTTTATGGGGTGCTTCTGACACTGAGTTGAAGTCCATTATGCATCAGAACTCATGTCAAGATACATGTCAACGGATAAAATGGGATGTGGGCCCCTGGAGGTCATGGAAACATGCCATACCAACCAAAGAAAATTGTCTATGCAAGATTGCACTTTCCTCTCAGCAGGGATTTCAGGTCTGTAATGTCACAAATCATGCTTTCCAGCACTAAGTAGCAAAAACGGGTGGAGGATAAAGTAAGATTTAGTTTAGGATATCATTAATTTTCACCAAATAATTAAGGCAACAGACAACCACACCACATTTTAAGACGAACTGGTTATCAACAGCAGGGCAGTGCTGCAACAAACACAATGCAAAATCAATGAGTGCTGGAAAAAAAAAATAAACCACAACTGCAAAGAAGAAGCACACAAGTTTCTAATTTTAATCTAAACCCTCTGTCTAGTTTTTCAGCAGCTCTAGAGAAAAAAGAATGGGTTCTGCTGTAAACCCTAGTGACCAACAGAATGTAGATCTTTCACAGCAAGTTCATAGCCTTCTAGGTTTTTCTTTGATTCYTTGAAATGAAAAATGAAACAAAGAAATTCTTCCTGCAGTTGATTCAGGTGAAGAGCTGCCTCTGAAAGCCTACCATACAGTACAATTTTCACAGAGTTGCTGCTTCCAGATGATGTGTGTTAACCGGAASAAGAAACATGGATTTCAGAGGGAATCTGGTGTAGTTTGGTAGAGATCTGTTGTTCTTCCATAAGACAAATGCTATAATCTCACTTGAAATGACACCAAGCATTGCACACATGTCATCAATGTAAAGAATTGTCTAACAACAACTGGGTCTRCTGGAGTTGCTGATGGACTCTAGACCCATCTTTTAGCAATTTCCCCCTCATTTCTGTTATTTGGATTACTATAATTGGAAGTTGCAACTTAAGTTCGCTAGCTGATATCTTTGTCTGTCAGAAAGATGAGTATTTCCTAAGCTCCTATTTGAGGGAYGGCTAAAAATGGAAATAGCAATATGGACCTATCCATGAAAAAAGAACACTTCCTAGTGACTGATAAGCAGTATGGTGGAATATTTCGGGTTTACCTTCCAGTGATTTYCTTTATTTTAGGTTTGCTGGCTGTGACTGTGAAGAGTGCACACAACAGACACAGAAATCAAGGCATATTTCCTTATGCTTTGAACAGAAGCCAGATTACAAAATCTCCTATTTAAAAATAAAGAAAAAAAAAAGAAACACCTTTCCATTTTCTAAGTGTCCGCAATTAGCTTAACTGCTCGTATTTTCCAGGARCTTTTGGTTTTTTGTTTTCAAATATATCTTTTTTTTTCCAGAACCCACACACAGGAGTTCCACAATCTCATCACTGCTCTTTTAAGGCCATTATCACCTCTTTCCGAATTGCCTCTGTCCTAGAGCACTCCCAAAGCACATCCTGGGGAGTTCATTTCCTCACGTGTCACGYATGTATTTTTGTCCCTGTGAGACTGGATTTTGAGCTTTAGACTAGATTTTGGTTAAAAAATCGGTGAGCTTCATCCTCCCATTTTATGGTCTCTTCCCTTACCTGCAAGACCCTAACTCATTCTTATTCCAATTTGCTTTATTGCTGCTCTATTTATATATATTTTGTTATATACTTTCTACATGTTTCATAAAGTGCCCTTAGAAGATTAGAAATGTAAGAGTGCTGGAAAAACTTTGCCTTGCCTTTAGCAGTGTTCCCAGCTTTGGAAGTAGTGCTGGTGCTGATAGAGASATGTGTAATGGGGATCTAAGAAGTGAGTAGGGTTAAACACAAGAATCTCCCGGTGAAAATCCATTGCAGGATTAGAGGGTTCCTCTCCTCTCTAGACTTCACTCCTTTGGAGAAGCATTCTACAGGCAGGCTGGCCTTTGTGAAATGGACACAGATACATCTAGTGATTCATAAAAAAATAGTTTTCAGCTCCATAAGTAAGAGAAAATATGATATTTAAGAGACCCAGAAAAGATCTCAGGACTAAATTTTCATTATTAAATTATGTAATGTATGGTTGGTATGGAAACAAGCACAACCTATTCTTCTGGCATGTGAATAGGATAGAGTCAAGATTTAAGCTAAAGACCTTTCTTACTATGTAACAAGCTGTTGTATGAAAGACACACAGGTCTGAGACAGGGAAAGCAGAAAGAAGCAGACATTGACTRTGTTTGCAGTGGCATCTAAAGTAATGTACTCTCTGAATATAGCACATATTTTATGTTTGTCCTTGCTGCTATATGAAATAYCTGGCCATTGATTATGGAGGATTGTAATTGAGGATGGAATATATTTTATGGTACCAATGTACTTAGAAGTCATCTCATTTGCATCCCGGTCCATGTGGAACCTGAATCACACGCCCAAGCACATGCACACATGTTAAAACAAAACACAAATATTTAATCTATGCTTGTAATTAATTTGCACCCTACTGTGGTTTCTTTTAATACCTAAAAAGTAGTCTAAGCCCATGCAGACAGTTATGAGTCATTCAGAATTACACATATTAAAAAAAACCCAAAAACAAGATGCTACTCCTGGACATTAAAACAACTCAGGTAATCTTCACATTGAAAACTATTTATATTCACAGAGAGTGCAGTTACCTGCGGTAAGACCTCAAAGGCAACAACAGTTTGCTCAATAAAATTCCTTTTTGGTCAGGTCTTTGCTCATAAACTTCTCAGCGATTAGGATAAGATTCTAAAAGTATGTGCATCAGCAGTGCTGTGGAAGGATCTGTGTGAACTAAACCAGTATCTAGCCTGGGTTACCCCTGGTGGGTGAGCATCAGGCAGTATGAGCAGGGGCCAGCCCAGACTTATCTGTCTCAGGTACTTGCAAGGGCAGAGTCTTAYTGCAGTTTGCACTTTTTCTCAGGCTAGGAGCATACTCCTTGTGCAGAAAGGGGAAGATGTTACATCCATTTCCCAGGAGATACTTCTCAAACTATGGAGCAATTCCAAAGCCATCTGTCTTCCCATTTCTGTAGTTTGTGTAGTTCCCCAATGAGTGCTGTTTTCTACACTTCTTCTCATGCTTGTTTCATTTACCTCATTTGTTGTATTCATTATGAATATGATTTATTTGTCTAAAGCAGGGAAGGAAGTTATCGCTACTGCATGAAAATATACAAAGCTGTGTCCTGATATAGGTATTACAGCTAAGTATAGCTGATATTTTGATATAAACCTGGAACATTCATATTCCCATCCAGCTGAACACAGAGAACACAGAGACCCGAGTAGTATCCCCAAGCTGTCTTAATTTACACTTTCATTAGAAGTAACCTGATAACTGAGTTTTGCTAGGCATTTTTAATGTAAATCCCTATGAGGCTTACACAGAAACAGAAGCACCACATCCTGATGTTTGGTGTTTGGTGTTTGATGCACAGTATGTTACTCACACAGTGGAAGTGATGAATTCTCAGAGTACAGGATGTGTCTGAAGAAGTTGGTACTGCGAGGGGATGGAGGTGGGAACTGGGAAAGATAGTGTACGAGAAGGTCGCTTCAAACGAGGTTGCAGTAAGTTCACATGCAATTTGCTCTTTTACCTAAACTCAAGAAGGGACTAAAACACTTGATAACTCCTTAGCTGTATTTATCAGTATAAAATAACATCTTCTGTTTCTGCACCACTCCAGCACTTGCAAAAACTAGCAAGCTTTGCTAAGCACTTTGCAGAAATACAATGCCTGCCTAGAGGGGCTTCTAACCACAGTGGATTTCTGTTTACTTTGTGACTGAACCTGTTTACTTCAACATTTGCTTCACCTTCCAACATGGAAAAACATGTTTTCAGTGAAGCCCAAAGAGAATTAGGATTTTAGGATATAGTTAATTATTACTTCTCATTACTGTTCTCCTGTATTTTATGGTATATAAGAGTAACWAGAGAGACATCTTGCTGCAGGAAGCAGTACAGTGATCTAAAAGGTAATGGAAGTGGAGAATCTCACCTTTTCCAGAGGTTTTCAAGGAAGATAACTTGATTTTGAACTGAGAGATGAATTAAAGCCCTTAGCAAAAACTAAACTCTACCTTTGCTCCAATTACAAAACTTAAACATTTGCGGCAAATTGTACCAAGAGTATGTTGTTAGCTGGGGATTTGCGTGGATGGGTGTTTTCCTAATCCAGCACTACCCATACCTCATGGACGGCTGTGGGAAAGGCTATCACGAAGAGCAGAAATGAAACTGGGCCCTTATGGCAAAATTGCTGCAGTGACTTCCTTGAAAGAATTTATGGCTAGGAGGAGGCTGCCTGCTGTTCCACATGTGAAACAACAACAGATGGGCAGCGTTATATTTCTCTGATAATAAAATGACCTAATGCTCTATTTAGAAAACTAGAAATACTTCTCCCTGACTGTTTACGGATTTTAGAAATATCATGATAAGCAAACCCAGGGAGTTCAAAGCAATGATATAAAGGACAAGTGGATAAATAATGACCCAAGTTTGTTACGAAACATAGTGGAACTGTTGTATAGTTAATATAAACACAGATGACCTTTATTTTTGCTCATTTTTCTTCCCTGAAACAGGAAACAGAAGATAATCTTTGTCAGCCAGTAGAATGCTTCWACTTTGGAGCTGTGGAGCAGATTACCATGCTGTGTTTAGGAGTATGACAATGCTACTTTCTTTTCCAAGCACATGCTCAAAAAATGATATGAGTTTGAGAAGGCAGATAGAGATAAGGCTTTGGGCAATTCAAGCATTGCACTCACTACAGCAAAAAGCACACACACCTATTGCTCAAAAGYGGGGCTAAAACTATAACCACTGTGGCAAATTCATACTTACGAGGTTTGTTCACAAAAATACTGAAGCAAACCAAATGTTTTTTCTATAGCAGGCATTATTTATGTTCCTTGGCATGAAGGAATTTGAAATTATTCTGTTTGTGAAGGCTATGACTGATATCCAGCAATCTGTTTCTAAAGAGGTTGTATTGCCCTTCTGCTCTTGTTCTTGGTCTCTCCCTTATACTCACAAGCAAAATAAGGTGACAGAAAACCAGCCCTGAAAAATTATTCTGGGAGACTACAAATTGTTAATTTTAAGGCAGATCTGTCTGGCCATGGCAATAACATTGGTACAAGATGCCACCAAATATCTGGGGGCAGCAAAGTCAGGGTGAGGAGCACAGGAGCATCTCCTTATCTTCTGCACAGACCTTTACTGTCCCAAAGAAATTCTGAAATTGAGATTAATGACTTATTTATTTGTACTACTACAAAAGTGAGGCTTCAGCCAAAAATTAGCTTCAGATAATGCTGGGAGCTGCTTAAACTCAAAGCATGCCTCAATCTGTATTCTGAAATTCTGGCAAAAACCTTTCAGAAGGTACACATGATTAGCTCCATTTTCAGACAGAAGGCAGTAGTTGGAAGATCTGTATTGCTTCATACATTTCTTTTGAAATACTTGATTATAGGTACCAAAGTAAACTAGCAGAGACCCAGGACMTAATTCAATTTTCCACCACATGAGTCCAGCGCTTTAATAATAATTTTACTCAGCAAGGTGTAAAGGAGAAACACTCTTATCTGGACTTTTTCTCAGGCTTGCATTGAACCAGTGCAGCTCCTCCCCCAGGTTTGAAGCCCTCCAACATAAGGATGTAATGAGACATTTTGCCTCCTAAAGTGGTAGGAGTATGCGTTAGGCAGGGAAATCCCCTTTGGGTGCCCTTCAGAAATCCTAAAGCACAGTGAAAGAGACACAATGGCCTTGCTGTACCACTCCCATACAGACCTCCCACCACTTCCTCTCTCCCACCAGGCAGGCTGGCAAGGGTGAAACAATCCTGCCCTTTCTAGAGATGCCAGATATCTTGGAGAGACTCATGATGCCTGAAAAAGTGGACAAGAGGGCAACACACAGTCAGTGAGTGGAAGGCAGATCTGTGTGTGGGACTGGGAATCACAGCCAGAGGAAAGACATTTTCCTATACACCAAGAATCAGCAGCTGTCATCTATAGCATCTTCCTTGGGTGTCGGTTCAGTCAAGCTGATATCTAAATAATTTGCAAAGGTCTAGTGGACTTGGTCTTCAGAGTTATATTACCTGTACCTAATTTGAAATAGCATATTCTTTCCCATAAGCAAGGAGGAAGTGGATCCAGAAAGTGCAAAAAGTGCAGTTATTGTCTTTATCCTGATATGAGTAGCGTTGTATTGGTATCTCCTACAACAGGTGCTGCACCAAGGCCTCTTTTCCACCCCTGGCTGAACAGAGCTGTTTTCATATTTGCCTGTGTATTTAATAGACCTKCTTTGGCAATTTAATTCAACTTCCATGAAAAAAAAAACCCCATGGAATTGTGAGGAGATTAATACTGCCTCACTCCTGCCACCATTACAATGATTTAAACTATCTTCATGGGATACCAATGAATCCCTGTTGGAACAGGGCAGAGTGTTGACAGAAAAARGACAAGTCCAACAGAGCAGGGATTTGCTAAGACATGAAGTGGCTATCACTTTAAAGTGGAGGAAGCACTTTAAATGAGAATTCCTTGGATAACAGCATGTACCAGTTTCCTGGGTTATACGTTAGCAAATTTCCAGAAAAATAAACACAAACAGCTCAGAGATAAATCAGTTCTTGATGCAATGGAAAACAACCCCCCGTCATTTGATTGTGTTTGCCGTAGTGACATGTGGCCCYAGTGTCATCCCAAACAACCGCAATTACTTCCAGGACAGCAAAACCTCCCAGACAAGTAACTCTGCCAGTAAAGATTTGGTCTTTCACAGCCTGAAAGTGTCTTCTTCTTAACATTTTCAGTTTCATTACATAATGGGAGAAGCACAGAAATTATAGCAAAAATCCCAACTGAACCTACAGAATGTCCAATTCCCATTTGTATGGTTAAAATCAAAATGTTTAGATTTATTCTTTATATCTAGCAAAACAAATAGAAAACACCATTTTTTCTATGTTTTCAAAGAACCTGCCTCTGAGTGGGAATGGAGCAGTTTCAAAAACATGGGTGTTGTATTTTGATGGTGGAATAGCCATCAAAATCCTTGGAAAGCATACTGCAGTTAGTGAGAGATTGAAAACTGACAATTGAGTCAGCTACTCCCTTGCCCATATTCTTCATCACTTTCTGTTTTGAAATTACCTTGAGAAGTCACAAACCTGCAAAATACAGCTGGGATTTTTCTAGGTGCTCTCTGTTTTTTTTTTTTTTGGTTTTTTTTTTTTTTTTAACCAGACTGTATTTTAAATATTTTCTACCAAATCACAGATATGAGCTAATTCATTCTTTGCATTGACCTTCACTTTGTAAGAGGGCCAGGGGAGCTGGAGGAACAAGAGGCATCAGTCACTTCAGCGGCTGTGTTGTGATGCAGCTCTGGGTCATTTTGTGACGGTTTGTGTCCTGAGAGAGCTACAATAAAAACACAAGGTGGTGGGAGGAGTGCTGTTCTTTGCCCTGGATGGAAATTTCCTACAAGTTTGTGCAACATCCTTAGTACTGCTAACAAAGACAAATGACTATCGTTTTTACAGCGTGTACTCAACTCCTACAGGCTCTGCAAAGTCTCCTCGTGTTTGAGCCTTTGCTGATTCCAGCTAGTGACCTTCCCGCTTTCAGAGAAAAAGTGGGAAACCAACAATATCCCAGTGAAAGGCATGGGTGCAGTGCAAGCCACAACTGCATATCACTAATTTTGGATTTGCAAAACTTTGGCTTGAAGCTGGATTTTGCAGTGAATGACTAGCTCCAATCCTATACCAGCTTAATCAGGCACAGGCATTTCACAGCGCTCTGGGGCTGCTGCTTGCTGAGGATTTGAAGCTGTGTCTTCCACTCCTGTTGAACAAGACAATATAGACCTATCTCTTTGTTTCACCTGAGATCAGCAAAGAACCTGCATGCCTGTTTCAACAGTAAAGTATCAGCTAAGGACTTAAACTGAAGCTTAAGYGTTTTGCTGCCCCTGGAAAAGAGATTCAGTCAGTCTTAGGACTTTGGGGCAAATGCCTTGGCAAGAGTCTTGCAAAATTAAAGTTAAAACTGTGGAGACTTAGACCAAGGCAGAGGTCAACCCTCAAAGCCATTCCACTGGAGTCCATATGTGAGCTTAAACAACTGCGYGCTRTGTTTATATGAGGAGCCTTTGTTTGSTTTTTTGTGATTTTTGYAGTTTGAGCATAAATGGTAACAAGAAATTAACTGTGCTTGAATTGCTTGCAGTCAAGGCTACAAGAACCTGTACAGCGTATTTTATTTTTATCTTTATTTAAAAAAAATATTCACTTGATTCTGATGTATATTCTTAGAATAACAGACCGATTCAGGTTAGGAGGGAGGCTAGTCTGACCTCCTGCTCAGAGCAACACCTATCAGTTCAGAACAGTCTGATCAGAGCTCTGTCAAGTAAATTCTTGGAAAACACCTCCAAGGGAGATGTCACAGCCCTCTGGATTTTGTTCTGCTGTCTAATAATCCTTGCTTTTCTCCATCCTGTATATCCAGTTACAGATATGTTTCACATCATGACTGCTGTCTCTCCATCTCCTGTARATATTTCTGGTGCCCACCCCACAGGCACTGGGGTGCTATTACAAGCCCAAAGTTGTTCCTGCTCCTGGCTGAGCCAGGGACATCCTAAAATCTGTTCCTACATGGGGAACTCACTAGYCCCTCTCTTAATTACCTCCATTGGATCTCCTGGAGATCCAATCCAAGAAAAGTCTTTCTCAAACATATATCTATACTTTTCAGCTCATTTTCTCCACTACTTGGAAGAAAAAAGAAGGAAAGAGCGGAGAAAAAAGGGGGAGGAAAAAGGGAAGGGGAATGGGAAGGGAAATGAGAAGGGAAGGGSATAAAAGAAGCAAATTAATAAACTCAAATTTAAGTTAAAACCTAGGAAGAAATTGGTATCTGGCCTGAAAAAACTAGAAAAATACAGGCAGAATACAATTGAATCAACTTTAGATTGATTTATCAAATTGAAATAGCAGATGTGCACATTTCTTCTGTTTAGTAACATTGATCGCTCAAGGAGCACCAGTGTAATTTCATTGCACGTTTCCTTCCATGTGCTGTTTTAGAGAAGACTGATAATTTCACAAGAGGCTGAACTGAAGGATGGATGGAACCAGTATCCTATTATTTTATTGTGTGACAGAGTGAGAGATTGCCCAATGAATTAGCTCAGTGCTGTGTAGGAAAACTTGGTAACTCACTTTGAAATTAAATTTCTAGGGGTTTATATGTAAACTACAACTGAATTCTGGAAGAATGRAGGCAGTTTTCAGTGGAGACCTTAAAATTAATTGAAAAATTGTGTTTCAAAGATCTGTTCCTCAGGCCCTGTCATCGGACTAAGAGCAGATAAATGACCATTCCTGCAGCCCAGCAAAGGATCAAATCCTTATCTTTGCACCACTGTGTGGGACTTCTGATTTATACCTATAATGCACAGCCTGTGGCAGATCTTTGTGTTGACTGCTTATCACAGGAAGGTGTAGGTGGCACAGAGGAAAGACAGCTCCTCTTTCCATTGCGTTGTCCATCAACTAGGAGTTGGTTATGTGACTTATTTAGCTCCTACCCCCTCCCTGCTGTCTGCATGGTACCACACTCTCCTAAAAAAAGACAGAAACTTCACCTTCTACAGCTTTGACCTTTGCAGCAGATGTGAAGGAAACATCAGCACAGCGCATCTGAGACCTCAGGAACTACAGGAATAGATGTTTCTCTCAGTAATACCATGACTAAAGTCTGTCCATGTTTGGTATGGAAATTGTCAACTTCTTATTTAAATACAAGCAACTTTCCTTAATTGTTCGGATATGTCGTAAGTTTTATCAGATAGTTGCAAGAATCACAGTGATGCAGTTTTCTGTTTGTACTGAAGTTTCAGTAATTTGCTGATTTAGAAGAAATCAGCCTGGGATCAGAGAAAGAGCCCTTGCAAAATACATTTGTGTCCAGRTCCTAAACAATAAGAGACCTGAGTAAAGAGTTTTTTCTGTTAGTTCCTTTTTTAATTTATCAAAATAGAGAGACAAAGAAAAAAGTTCTTTTTACCTAGTTGAGAAACGGAGAAATATCCAGTTGTGTAGACTTTGAGTCCTGGCTTTAAGACAAAAATGCTCTGAACTCTGGAGATTGTTAATTTCATAGTTCCACTCATTTTCCTTTGCACTGAAGCCCTTTATCTGCTTTTTAAAGAACTGTCATAGCTGGTTGTCAAAGTGTATGCCCTGTACAKCTCTCAGCACACCATTTACCAATGCGCAACTGTTGCTAAACTGTGAGTGCAAAGCAGCTCTTGATCTGTGACATGGGTTTCTCCTCTGTTTCAGTGCAAATTTGGTGTCCCTAWTGCCACGACAGAGGCAGTCTATGAAGAAGGACTATCATAATTTCTCTCACCTCCTTACTGACTGCCAGGCTGCTACTCTGGGTGAGCAGCTTTGCCTATGTTAATGGGTAAAGTGTCAAAAGGTCTCAGCGCAACAGCTTTCAAGCACAGTCAGGGCACTGAGAGCACAATGGTCAGCTTCTACAATTGCCCAAAGACTGCCTGTTTGGAACCAAGGTGCTCTTGACCCTGGTCACAGCACTGCATAGTTCACCACAAGGGCTGGAAGGAGAGCACAGTGCAAAGAGAAGGTTTGAGTGGCTTGGTGGAGCTCTGCCTCTTTATAGAAGCTGCAGGCTTAAAATAAAACTCATCAAGTAGCTAACCTGTAAGTCTTAAAATAAAACTCATCAAGTAGCTAACCTGTAAGTCTCATTCTCACATCAAATGGAGACCACCAGAGTTCATGACAGATCAGTGTGAACAGGAGAGGAGATGCTGCTAGCCAATCTTTAAAGCAGAAAGCAGTGGGAAAAATGAAAGAAGCAGTGTAGAGTGATGGATAATTTCCCATCACTTCTTTTGAAGGGGAGCTTTCATAATTCAGAAGTGAGTGCAATTTTCTGACATGTTGTTTTCAGTTGTAACTTTCCAGTATATCTCCCATGAAACTAGGCCAGGGCATGGTTAAACAGAGCTATCTCAATTGCCAAACAGCATAATTCGTTAATGGGAAGCAAACTAAAAGAGACATTAAAGAGGCAGAAAGAGAATGCTTTACATTTTTCCGTTTCTCTATATGGTAGTTGATAATAATGTCCCCAAACTGTCACACATGACTCTTTATCCTGAGGGGCTGGACAGGCCACAAGTTAAAAAAGAAATGCTATGGAAGTTTGTTCTTCATACATCACAAGCCCCTCTGCTTTATCCTTGGAAGGTCTCTAAGGGGACTCAAGAACTCATCTGCTACATTCTGCAGCCTCTTATGGCAAAATGGTGACTTTTGCTGAGCTAGCTGAAGTCTGYGTTAGATGCATCCAGTGCAGGGTGACACAGAGGCAATGGAAGGTCCAGGCTTTTGAGTCCAGGCTTGTGGCCTGACAACATCCCAATGTCCTGAGCTCTGGTGCATCAGGAGACASTTCCTCCTAACTCCATTTTGATATTTTTGCAGACAGGGATCTGTAGGTGTTTAGGAACCTGTGTCTTACTGACAGGCAAAAAGTTTTATCTCATAAGCCTGTAATTTTTCCTAATGTTTCCTAATAACTCTTAAATCACTGAGAWGGCTTAAAAATATTCCTTTTATTTTCTTGCTTTGTATGGCCCATAYTGTATCTCTTTCCTAATGCTTGTTTTTCCAGCACAGACTGCAATTTGCAAGTTCCAGTGACAGTCCTTTAATTTAAAAAAAATTACACACAAGTTTGGACTTTTTACTACAAAATAGTTTTGGAAGATCTCACCTTTTTGCTTTTCTCCTTTAGCTTCACTAATGCTAACGTACTGCTTGCTCCTAATCATTTGTGTTCCTCACCTAGATGCAGCTCAGAAAAACATCATGCTCAGATCRCTTTTGAAGAAACTGCATTACAGTCTGGAAGAGCCAATCCATCTTGGCTAACATTAATGACTTTGTTTGCCAGATGAAGACAAACAGCACAGGTCATTCCTTTTAGTGACACGAAAGGAATCAGAAACAACTCAATGGGTCATACAGGCTCTCATCTGTGAATTTCAAGCTAACCCTGAACATGAGTCGAGAGCTTGCACTGCCTCATTAATACACAGCAATGCCACCTTGTTCGTCAGCCTCAACAAAATACAGCTCACACTAAACTGGAAAAAAGCCAAGAAAATTAAAAACACATGTCTCAGGGAGCACATTCATTTTCATGTTGGCTTTCCCTTCCCAGCGTATAGGACACTGCRTGGAGAGACAGTCTAGGGAAGGAAGCTGGGACTCCAAGTGGTGTGGTCTAGACCCTGTGGGAAGAAAGATGCATTGCTAAGTCACGAGTGTCTTGTACGGTACAGACATTTGGCCTTTGTTCTGCCTCATTAAAGTTACTCTTTTGGAACAGTTTGTTGTGGTAGGGTGGATATTGTCAACTGTCAGTTATCCAGGAAAAGTGATGGATAGTCCAGGTATGGGAGGAAGGTGGAGGAAAGGACTCTACAAAGAGTTTGCACCRCGTGCAAATAAGGCTAGCACTAGCACAACATGCTATCTTTGAAAAAAAGGATCATAAAATTACTCATAAACGTAGAGAAATAAAAAAAAATAGTTTATTTTATGTTTAGCATTGTTCAGTTAAATTGCAAAGCAAGTAATCCTGTCATGGGTAATGAAGATTTGTTTATAAAGAACAGACATGAAAAATTGGTCTAGATTACATTTTGAAACACACTTATTGCTTCCTATTGTCCTGAAGTATTTATCACAGTGCTACTATGRTCTGTAAAAGTTTTTCTATTTTTAGAGTGAATATGGTCTTATAAAATGTCACATTCCTATGACACCTCCAGTAGGCTCACCTGTGCACAAAACAGTTCTCATCTACAGGAAGAACTGACATGAACAGGTTTTTTTGTGGTTTTTTTTTTTTTTTCCATCACTGCAGGTATCGTGGAAAGAAGGAGCCAAGGAGGTATATTCACCTGGCCTGAGTTTATTGAAATACCCAATCCTAACATTTCCTTGTGACACCTTGAGAGGGCTGTCTGCTCATTTCTTTACTTATGGTCAGTGAATAATTTCCTCTTCAGCAGCAYTTTACTCTCTTCATGGATTAGGAGATCAAATGCAGTGTGATCTGGCTACTTAAAATTACACAGAAAAGTTATCCTCTGTATATTTATCCAACATGAGACTTGGGACCAGCAACCAAATACTGCAAACTTCCAGCATTTGGTCATTTGGAGAGGGATCAGAGCAAAGTATCGGGGGTAATATAATGAGTAGTAAGTGGGTACTGGTTTGGAACTTTCTGAATGGTGAGCTTTTTTTTTTCTTCTGTCAGCATATCAGCTTTCCATTTGTCAAGGCCAACAAACTTGAGTGTTTGTGCAGTATTACTTCTCTGGATGTTAGAAGAAATACCCGTGCAGCCTGGAGCTGAAGAAGATTCTGTATTTAACCACAAGCATAGAACAAAGTTGCATAAGTTTCTTCCTATATTAAGGTTCCATTTACAAATAGTTTATAAAGCATTAATGCATTATTAATAGACATTAACCAGCAGTGATAAAGTTTGACAAGTTGTTTATAAACATTGGCTTAGAATTAGCTACATTACCTTTTCCCRCTTTGTTTATAGCCATTTACAGCATGGACTGATCATGCCTGTAACAAGCTCAAAGCCTTCATTAATCACATRCTGCTCTTGCAAGAATGTAACTTTAAAATAAAGCCTGGGCAGCCCCTTTTCAATCTTGCCAGGAAAGAAGGCCCCAGAAGTCAGAAGCTGGTGTTTCCACAACTCAGTGCTACCCCACAGATAGTTGCCTGGATTGAACTGGCTTCAAACTTATTTTCAAAATGACTAGTGCTGATCACAAGCCATACTTTTCTCTGAGCCAGCTTTGTTTCTAGAGCATGGTGAGATGCCCTGTTCTGCAGATGACACAGCGATACAGACGATCATGCGAAATCACGAAACACTTTCTGAGCACCAAAGATTACACAAGAGTGAACTGTCCCAAAACCTTTTMGTGGAAGAACGGAAGTTTGGTAGATTTTGGATGAAAGCAAAACAAAAGTAACATTTGAGATCTTCTCTGAAGTGAGGCTTTTTCCATCGTGCCCCAGACTGCAGCAATTGCAGCAAGTGCATGTATGTCCTACAGCAGACATTCCAAGCTATGAGGGTCTGTGATGTATTGCTGAGACTTGGACAGAGGAAACTAACTCAGAAATCCAGGTACTTGAGTATTATGGAACAATACAAGCCTGTGACATTTGTTGAGGTCTTCTCAGACATTGGGGCAAAACTGAGTTTTGCCTTATRGTGAGCAATAGGTGCTTCTGCTGTGGGACGCAGATTTCTGATGAAATTGCAGAGGTTCCCCACAGCACAGGTGGTTCCCACCAGCACAGGCAGACATGGCTGCTTCTGGGAATTTATCTATGCCTAAGCCATCCATGTGAATTCATCCTTCCTCCAGCAGCACCAGCCAGTGCCACCTGGCATCAAAGGTGTTAGCACAAGGCAGCAGGGTCAAAGATTCCAATGAGTGTGCATTTCAGCCATAACTGAGCAACATAACCCTCAGGAAAATGTGCCCAGGGATCCACACACTGCCTAAGGGCTGTGGGATGTGACTTTAGAAGCTCATGTCTTTCTGAAAGCGTGAGTGAGAGCAGTGAGTCACCCAGTCACTGAGTCCAGGAGCCAATTCTAGCCAGTCCTGGGTCATGGGTGTGCCCAGCTGGAGAAAGAGTTACCTCAAGCGCAGTCACCTGCAGAGTTCCGGCACTGCATTTGTTCAGCCGCATCCCCTTCTACCCGGAGTGGTGTTGCAGCACAACATCACACCCCTCTGTGCAGACAGAGCCTTTTGCTTACAAGGCCCTGTAGAAGTCACTTAAATGCATGAAAGAACCCCAGCCTTAGACATCACCACTTTGTGAAAGCTACAAAGGAAATCACATTGCTTTTATTTATGCAAGAGATATCATCTAATAATTTAGAGCTAAATCCAGCGCAACCATTTTTACTTTGCTAAATTAGTGTTGTTGCTACTTGCAGAACAGCAAGTGCAAGAGTTAGTGAAAGCCTCTGTATTTATTTAACCAGGGAAAGAACCCTTGAGATGTATACATAGCAGATTAGTCAAACTGAACAGAACAGTCTGAAAACTACTGTCTCAAGATGTATGCCTTGGTTTCTTACTGATGAACTCCATGGAAGAGTTATCAATGCAAAGGGAAGGAAATCTTTTAAAAGTCACAGCTGCTTGTAAAAATTCTGTAATAAGCTCCACTAWGTTAAAAGTGTTTAGGGGAAGATAGTAATTCTAGTTTCTAGGCACCATCTCAAGACAGATTTATAATGACTCATAAAGTATTCATTTGATTATATATTGCTGTGTTGTTTTCAGCACCCCTATCACGGAAGAGCCTGCTGTCTTCATTAATGCCTACTGCAAGCTTTCAAATGCTTTTGGACATGACAGCTTATTTGTTTTTGGTTTTTTTTTAATGAGCTGTTTCATTCTAGAAGTAAAACAGCACTTCACTGGTAGTAGATGGAAGTTAAGAGCCAATTGCTACTTCCGTTCCAAAATGTTTTTCTAGAGTTAAAAGCACATCAAGATGGAATTTGATATACAGACCCAAACAGATTTTTAACTTGCAGTGCTCCATTAACTTATTCCTAGAGATGCTATACAGGAAAGTACCCAATGACATATTTTTTTAGACTTCCTCCAGAATAAAAGACTCATATTATTCTGAAGAATAATAGTCACTTAATCCTTTGTGTGGATGGCTGCTCTCAGCAATTAGTAAGCAAATGCAAGCAGCTGAATTATTTAACTTTGCAAAATGGCTGATGTTAAGCTTAATGGCTGAACTGCGTAAGTGTATGTCTGCTGAAATTCAGGGCAGCAACAAATGTCAAGTAAACAGCAATTATCCCACAAATACTTGGCATTTTAGGTATTTCTCATGTGAACGTGACAGTAATTTTAGGAGACTTGCAAATTTCAAGCAGGAGGAGTTTTAAAAAATGCACAATAATAAAGCCTTTAGATTAGATACAGGCTTGAGTGTCTAATTTCAAATCACATTTCTATTTTTAAAGATTTCTTCACTGGAGTTCAGAAGAAATGAAGTTTAACTTTTTTTTCTACATGAAATTAAAATGGTGATATTTCTTCCTTATTCTTCCACTGACAATTTCCYGCTCAAACTATGTATACTTTGGATGCTGGTGGATCAGATGTATATGGCTGGAAAAAAAAAAACAAACATGTCTTTGTGGCTGCAGCAATGGTACTCATTTGCAAAGTTCTCTTTATGTCTCAGAGACAGTTCGAAGGACCTGTGTCCTTGCCCCCTGAAGTGTCCTAGGCAGAGCTTATTCATGCAGAGCAGGTAGTGCAAGGGAGGAAGTTTCCTTTGCACATTCTCATGTGCCTGCTGCTCTGCATAGYACAAACACCTCTCTGGAAGTTCCCTTGAAAACCCCCAGGCATSCAGAAGGTGAAGGGTCTGCATGTTTGTATCCAGTGTCCTCACTGAGGGATATGGAGACCACTCTTCCACCASTGACATAAACTCCAGAGACAGCAAAAGGAAGATCACCCCTTTTTGAAGATCAGACCTATGAAAAATTAATGTCCTTGCTGTGCGGCACAGAGAGTAGTCTTGAGTAACTTCCCTTACTCCTGTTCAGAGGAAGTATCTACAGGTTTCTTTTTTTTTTTTTTTTTACCCTCCATTGCCTACTTGGGACATGGATGGAGAAGGCTGCTTTCCACCACCTGCGTTCAACTGCCATGGTGTATGGGAGGATCTGCTTCTGGGAATGTTATGATTAATAACTGTGACAAGGAAACCTTATGGTAAGAGGTTTCTGAACATCTCTGARACATCTGAATCACAATGTTATTCATAACGTGACCTAAAACCTGATAACTAAATATGGGGTTAAAGTCAACTTTGTGCAAAGCTTTGATGGGTGCTGTCCCATAAGGCTGGAAGCTTGTTTAGCAGTCAGCTACTGATGAATAACCATTCTTAGTCACTATCCAATGACTCACCTTGTAAAATCCCAAAAGGC
This sequence comes from Malurus melanocephalus, assembly GCF_030028575.1. Classification (NCBI taxonomy): domain Eukaryota; kingdom Metazoa; phylum Chordata; class Aves; order Passeriformes; family Maluridae; genus Malurus; species Malurus melanocephalus. Next base: position 1,253,399 of record NW_026623423.1, read on the forward strand.
TGTCACGTCTTCCATGTATACTAGTGAATAAACCCTCACATCTGGCTGCCAGAACATCTTGCAGGCAAAGATGCTGTTTATGAAGCAGTCTTTGGACACAGTCCCTAATAGGCACAGTGTGAGGTCATGGTAATCTAGGGTATCCCTTATCTTAGAGATGTGTGCTGTGCTAAGCAAGTACTTGGAATAAGGACAAGGAAAGATAAAAAAATCAGAAGCCCAGTTTGGATCAGATTTTTTTTCCCTGCCTTCCTCCTATTCTGTTGCTAGACTAAGAGTGGAAATTCTCCAGCAAAAAGGATTGCCCACTTTCTTGACCTCCTGCATGAAACTGTGACATAAAAGAAAAATGAGCCCTGCAGACAGCTCTTTCAGTGATACTTAGAAATGCTGGGTCTCCAAGCAGCCCTTGAGACAGCTGAGGGAGGTGCCCTGTGCTCAACAGCTCCAGCTGTGCTCTTTTGCCAGKGGTACAAAGGAGGACAATCCCCACTGACAGAATACTGACAGAATGCTGCAGGTCAGCCCTGAACAGATGTAATTAGATTGGAAAAACTAGAATATTGCCATCCTAATCTGTGCCAAAYGTAGCAATGGAAAAAGACAATATTCCTCATACACTGATGATAGTAAAACACCCCTGGTGTAGTTATAAWGTGTCTTAAGTACTTTGGAACAGCAAGAATGCTTCTCTGCAGAGTTTTGTAAGTTTGTGTCTTTGGTTATTGCCTTAAATATAGCTTCCAACTAGGCACTGCAAGATCATATGAAGAAGCATTCTCGCTGTTCCACTATTAACAGAGGACATAAAATATCTAACTTGGTTCCTGAGGAGTGTGGAAGGTAATTCCTGACACAGCTGGTAAGGGATGCTACCAGGACAGTGCCCTGCCAAATCTGCTGTTTGCAAGCAGAGAAGAGTTGTGGAAGATATGCTGGTTTGGGGCCATCATGGGCACTTGGACCCTCACAGTTTTGGGGGACTGGATGGATTCCTGCCAGGGAACTGAGGGAGCTGCCACAAGAGCTCACCAAGAACTCTCCATTATCCATCATCAGTCCTGGTTGACTGGGGAGGCCCCAAATGTGCTGCCAGYGTGCTGCCCCTTTACAGAAAAGGTTGGGAGGAGGATCCAGGGAATGACAAGGCTGACCTTGGTGCTGGGAGTGCTGTGGAGCAGATCATCTTGCACAGGATCACACGGCATGTATGGCAAATCAGGGGATCAGTCCCAGCAATCACAAGCTCAGCAAAGACAGGTCTTGCCTGACCAATGTGATCTCTTCCTGTGACCCACCCCGTGGATGAAGGAAAAGTTGTGGGTGTTATGGATTTCATAAAGCCTTTGAGACCGTGTCCCACAGCATTCTCCTGGAGAAGCTGGCAGCTCATGGCTTGGACAGGGACACTCTTTGCTGGGTTAAGCAATGTCTGGATGACTGAGCCCAGAGGATGGTGGAGAATGGTGCTGCACCCAGTTAGTGCTGTTCCTCAGGATTCAGCAGTGGGTTCAGTCCTCTCTAATATCTTTATTGATCTGGATGAGGGGATTGAATGCACCTTCAGTGAGTTCATGGATGACTCAAGTTGGGTGGGAGCATAGATCTGCTGGAGAAGGAAAGCTCTGCAGAGGGACCTGGATATGCTGGATCAATGTGCCAAGGCCAGGTGTGTGAAGTTCAACAAGGCCAAAAGCCTTCATTTCCTACACTCCATCCACAACAAACCCATGCAGGCCTGGAACAGACTGGCTGGGAGGCAACTCAGWGCAAAAGGACCTGGGGGTGCTGGTTGACAGCCAGCTGAATACGAGCCAGTGTGTGCCTAGGTGGCCAATGGCATCCTGGCTTATCTCAAGAAYAGTGTGGCTAGCAGGGCCAGGGCAGTAATTGTTCCCCTGTGCTTGGCACTGGTCAGGCCACACCTCGAGTTCAGTGTCCATTTCTGGGTCTGTCACTGCAAGGACATTGAGGTGCTGGAGCGTGTYCAGARRAGGGAAMAAAGCTGGGCAGGCATCTGGAGCATGAACCTTATGGGGAGCTGCTGAGGGAGCTGGGGTTGTTTAGYCTGGAGAAAAGGTGGCTTAGCCGGTGACCTTTTCACTCTACAATTGCCTGAAAAGAGGCTGTAGCCAGGAGGGGTCAGCCTCTTCTCCCTGGCAATAAGAGGCAAGACAAGAGGCCACAGCCTCAAGCTGCCCTTGGGGAAGTTCAGTTTGGACACTGGGAAGCATTTTTTTATGTAAAGGGTTGTTGAGCATTGGAATGGACTTCCCAGGGGGGTGGTGGAGTCACTGTCCCCCGGGTGTTCCAGAAATGACTGGACATAGCACTTAGTGCTCTGATCCAGTTGACAAGGTGTTGATCCATCAATGGTTGATCTATCAATGATCTCAGAGGTCTTTTCCGTCCTAACTGATCCTGTCATTCTCTAATGCACATCCAAAGAGCTGAACTTGTGTAGGTCTGTGAGAGGATTTCGGTTTCTGGTCTACTGAAAAAGACACTGCAAACAGAGCACAGCTTTATTCTCATTTCACTCAGATTTACTCAACTGGCACAGGTCTAAAAAAAGTTGGAAAAAGCCCTTTGTACAACTGTGTGCAGCAGTGAAGTACCTGAGAAGTGATGGTTTCTCAGTCAGGCTCAGGAACTTCAGGGAAACAGCATGTATTCATGTTCCCCTGAAATCTCTTCCTCAAGGACTGCATTCACCTGATGGGATGGGACCTGGGAAGCTCTTGCCAGGGTGAACACATAGACAGAGGTGACCAGTTCTAGGGAGCATTGGGACAGCTCTGCAGAGGAACATCTGGCCTGCCACAATGAAGTAGGAAAATGTCTCSTTTTTCTGGCCCTAAACTGTGTTAGTCACAGTGAACATCATGTGCTAGTGATCCAGGCCAGGACCTGGCAGGGGGTGGGGAACACTCAATTACCCTACAAATTCCCTATGGTTGCAGGTCAGGTGGAATATCCTTCTCCACTGCCTATAAAACATCTCAGTGCTTTCATCAGAAACAATGATTCAGATCACAGASAAGAGGAAAATGTGAATGTCAGCCCAAGAAGGTAGATTTCCATGTTTGTATAAGGCTTGAAGATAAACACATGCAAGAAACAAACTCATCCCATTTAGAAACAGGAAGAGTCTTGTGACACACGGATGGGGTGGCACAGCTACGGCCCCTCACTCGCTGCCACCTCCCCTACTTGGGGTGCTGCTGGCCTTGCTAAGCAAAGGGCAGGATCCAGGCTGGCCAGTGCTGCCTTCTGTCATCCTAGCAGAGTTCAAAACAGCACACACAGGTAGGCATGGAATCTCTCTCCCTGCCCAGTGCAACACACCCTTCACGGGCATCTCCCAGCTCCTGCAGAGAAAGTCTGTAGGACGGACGGCAGCAATAAAACTGCCATTAAATCAGCACTCAGATTACTTCAACAAACTTTCCACTTTTGGGTCTCTCAGGGTCCTCCTAACTACATGCAACTTGGAGATAAGATATCTGGAGTTTTCATCTTGGGGTATCCCTTACCACTAAAACTTTTTGACAGAATTACTGCTGTATTAGTTACAAGTATGAGATTTTCAAGATCTACATCTAAAGTAAAAAGGAACAATATTAAACTCTTATTCTCTATATATATTTTTCATGGATAATTACCAAGAAGGAATTTCAATTTGCTTTATTAAGCRCTGATTCCCCAGTTTGGTTTTTGTAGATTGATCCCGATCTATGTTTCAACAGCCTGACCACAAATTTATGTGGTGCTTAGGAGGGAAGTAATGTCATTTATGCAGTAAGAATAAATCATTATTTCTCTCTCATTCCAGTGTGTGTATTTATCCCCTGTTCTGTTCTGTTTCCCTTTCTCTATTTTCTTTAACTCTCCAGCAGTTACACAGACTAAATGAAAAAGAACTGCTCTTTATTTCCTCAATTATTATGGCTTTCATTATTCTATTATCTGAAAGCTTCATAAACATGCAATTATCACTATGATGACACTAGAGGCTATTATCCTCTCCTCACAGCAGAGGGTGAGACTCACAGAAGTAACAATATGCTTAACATGTGCTGTTTGAGATGGGTTGGACCTCTCTGGTTTATCACAGAATTCAGTGTTATACACAGCTATGAGATCCAGGCACAGGTTAATTCTCAAGTGCTTAAAACCAGACTATTAGCTCTCAAAATTAATGCTGGGAAGGGAAGGGAAGGGAAGGGAAGGGAAGGGAAGGGAAGGGAAGGGAAGGGAAGAAAGGGAAGAAAGGGAAGAAAAGGAAGAAAGAGAATGGATGATGCAGACTTCACATTTTTCCTTTAAACCAGGCAAGCATGGCCACCTTCTGAATTCATATTTTCATCTGCTGAGGACAGCATACGCAAATCCCTGCATTCCTAGCTGATTCAGCCTTGGTCAACACTTCCTTCATACTTGATGTTACTTGGCACATCTCTTGCTTCCTGGGGTAGAGGAGAGATTTCTGACTGAAGGAGACATGGGAAGAGGGGAACCTTGATATCAGTGCCACTGCCTCCACCTTCATTAGCTCATTAGATGAGACAAGGGTGTTGGAAGTAATTTGTATCTGTCAGGGTAATGCCACACTGAAAATTTCAAAACATATAAGCAAGATAAACTCCTCCAAGCCCTGCTGATTTCCTTAAATGACGGGGGAGAAGAAAGAGCAGGTCTTCAAAAACATTAATGGAAGTAGTTTAACCCATTATTAAATCTGAGRATTTGTGCAGGATCAGGAGGCAAAGCCCTGTTGTGGAGACCTTGCCCCAGATGCTCTGGGATATTATTTTGGCTTTAATTCTGGAACTGGCATACAGGTTGTGTAATTATTTCCTTCATTAAACATAGTCACCCAAAGTAAAGCTACTTGGCTTAATGGACCTTTAATCTGACCCTGTGTATCAGTAGTGAAGTTCAATTATAAGCAAAAGAAGGATTTCCAAAGAAAGGCTCATGCGATTGGAATTGCTTGCATACCAAATACTTACAGAGAAGAGAAACAAACCATGCAATGACGTGTCCTCACTGTGCTCCCCAGTGTTTGCAACACTGGGCAATTACCTTTGCTTGTGAAAGTTTCTCATGCTTTCCCCACTGTTTCAGAGTCACAGTAAGCATGATATAGATTACATCCATGCAGCAGCTACAAGTTGTACCAGCATGGAAATCCCAGTTCAGCGGGACCAGAAGGAACCCAGGGTGTGCTTTGCCCAGGAACCCTGAAATAATTAATTAATGGCAGCATTCCTGATCTTCCTTCAAAACACCTGATGGAAAATCACAGAAAATCCTGGATGCTGCACAGTGGTGTGAAGGTACCCAACCTGGCCACAGCAGCCTGAACTGCAGGCAGCAGTGTCTGTCTGGTTTCCAGGTTTGCCTGTGTTATATTGTGTTTCTTTGACTGCAGAACTCCCATTTTGTGGTTAGCTACCYTTAAGTTGTTCTGGTTCTGTAACACCTGTAATCTCTAGAAGTATAGACATGATTTGTAAGAAGCACAGACTAAACTCTCAAAAATTGGAATAATATTGCACCATCCAAATGCTGTGAGCAACTTCAACATTTTATAACTTTTCAAAACCAACTCAAAGAAAAACACGCCTTGCAAGGCACAGAAAAGGAGTTTGTTGTTGTAATAAAAACGGCAAATCTGTGATTTAGTGAAAATGAGTTATTCCCAACTTAGCATTCTAGATAAAAAGATGATGGTAATTGGGGATGTTGTGTGGTATGATCCCAATTAACCCTTAAAATGCAGTCTTGGAAGATAGATGATGTTTTTATTAGAATGCAGCCAAACTTTATAACTGAACATTCTACTTCCTTATGCATTGTGAGTTCAGTCTAACTGTCTGATGGCTAACCAAAATAAGCAACTTTTTCTTAATCCACACATTGTTTTAAAGCCTACAAATAAATCTCTTTATAGGTGAGGCTGTGGTGTGTCAAAAAAAAAAGTCAGTGATTCACAGTGACTAAGAATTTAGGAATAAGAACAGATTTGTGCCAACAAGTTTCCAAACAGCCTCAAAGGATGCTGCTTCAATCTTCATCACATAGATGCCACAAAGAGTATCCTTGAAGTTTGTTAGGACAAATATTCATCTTTATATTGCCATTTGCATCAGACCAGCTGTGTAAACTGTGAAGAATCCACTGGTTTTTTTTTTTTTTTTTTTTTTTTTTTTTTTTTTTTTTGGTAGGTATGCTAATGTTTGATCTCAAAACTTATTCATATTTGTGTAACTAGTGTTCTCACACTCTGAAGGAGGACCTGAGATCTTTGCCCATGACTAACCTCAGTTCTAGCAGAGGCTACTTTAAAGGAGTAACACTTTCAAGGAAGAGCAAATAGCCGGCTTGAGTTCTGTCATTTCACACAGAAGAATTTCCAATGATGGCAATATCATTACATGCTCAAGAGTATCCATTGCTTCTGCTAAAGCTGCCTCTTCTAGTTTCAGTTACTACTTGAAAGTTACAGCTTTCTTTTTACTCAGAGAGCAACTTTTCAGATTTGAGAGCTTTTGACAGGATCTGTAGAATGCAGAGGGGCTTCAAGCTGCAATGCTTGCCTTGGCCCAGGATGAAAAATACAGACCTCCATGACTATAGAGAATGTTTCGTGTTAAAAAAAAAAAAAAAAAAAAAAAAAAAAAATTTTTTTTTTAAAAAAAAAAAAAAAAAAAAAAAAAAAAAGTGTTCTTCAAAATGGGTTTTGCTAACTTTTTTTTTTTACTGGAGGAAGGAACCCTTCCTTCTCACATCCACTTCATACCCAGAGATATAGAACTGTCTATATGTGGATGATTAAGGAATTTAGCCACTTCCCAAAAGCCTTATAAGCTTTTATCGCCCCTTATTACCAAACAATGCTTACATTGTAATGTCAGTCTTAACTTTGCTTCTTTGTCCTTTTTTTGTGTAATGGAAATATACTGTTGACATTCGCTGTTGATTTTATCTCTTGTTTATTGACTGGATGGTAAAGATTTTGAGGGGCACTGAGTCTTGTCCATAGTGAGTTGTGTCTGTGCTTCAGACTTTTTCTCCAATAAGAGTTTGGTACAACTGAAGGKCACACTTCAAATGAACCGCACGTTCAGTCTTCTAATAAACCATTTCTTTTTCTCAAAACCCCCAAGAAATACACAAATAAAACCTTCTGTTACAATGCAGCAAATCAAGTGCAAGTTTCACTGGCAATTGCTTCATTTAAATGAAGTGAGGTGGTTTGTAAGGGAGTACCCGAGCCTTCATTTTGGACTGAAGCATTTGATTCTCACAGCCTGAGAAGGTTCCCAGTAATGAGTGATGTATCTGAGAGGTGAGTCTGGGGACATGATTTACACTGCTGGTGTCCTRTATGAAGTTGCAGGCTTTCTGAGTCCAGAAGGTCTCACATTTAGTTAACAAAAGAATGAATTAATACAAAGTGATGGTGAGAGAAACCAGGAATGCAAATATAAATTTACCAAGCTAAAACAGCAGCTGTTCCTTTAACCATCTTGCTGTGAAGCCCATTACAATACTGGAAGACATCCGTATGCTCTTTTCTAGGCTTCAGATCAGTTCCCACATCAAGCATGAGGCAACCTTTCAATCCTTCCATTTCAATACCTGTATGAACAATTGTCAAAAGCAATGATGGAGAAGAAAGGAGCTTCTTTGGATAGGTCTCTGCAGCAGGGTCAAAACACCTTCATAGTTATGGTTACACTGGTCCCCATGTACTCACTACTGCTCTCCCTGCCTGCAGTGTGATGATTCCCCATCTTGTCCTGAACTTCGACAGAAGTCAGGGAAATGCTTCAGAAAATATCTGTTTTGTAGATAGTTTGAGAACCCTCCTTATCTCTCTGTCATTCCCTGGACTTTGTCATGCACTCAGTAAAAAGAAAAAAAAAATTAATACTAAAGTGCCCTGACTGAGCAGAACTACATACGAATGCTTTTATAATTGTGTACAAAGTCAATAGTTAGTTTTTCTKGCCTCTCCTCTACACCTTTGTGAGAAGCACTTGAAATTCAGTCTAATGATTTCCATATATGTGAGATTTCCTTGTGCTTTTTATTGGATACATGCTTTCATGATAAATTCAACAATCAGCCTATTAGATCTCAATCTATTATATGACACAATAAAGACTGCAGCATTTCATTGCTAAATACATGTGTAATGAGGACTAAAACCAAATTTATCGTATTTGACTTCCACATTTGAAAACAAGCAAACAGTAGAYACTCCACAGGTGTCTGGCAGATTACTGGATAAACAGAATGAAGCAGTGTCCCACTGAAGCAGACGTCTGAGAAAAAAATTGTACTGAGTCAAGRAAAGACCTTTTTTTAAACATACCACTGGCCTAAAGAGCCAGGCACTGGGAATTAGAAATCAAGAGTATTCACCGCAGYGGATCTCCAAAGCCTGGAGCTCCCTGCTGCTGCAGGTTGGATCCTGCCATGCCTCAAATCAGTGAACGGGAAACAGCGATGGGAGAAAGTCCTGGGTCTCCTGAGATTGGAACACAATCCCAGCTGACAGCATTGTAATTCTCTGACAGGTCCCAAAGTAGTTTGTATTTTACCTGTTCACCGTCTCTTTTGCCACTGCAATATCAAAGGAGAAATTTTAATTTTCCTAACACCTCTTCTCCTCCCTGTCTTCCCCCGAATTAACTTTCTGTCTCCAATGAAAAGTAACAGCAATGAATAGGATACAGRCTCAAAGGAATGCCTATGGATGAGTACTTCCCTACCCCAACAAAATAATTGTGAAAACTTGGTTATTTAGGAGCTGGCCCAGGATCCCTGAGGGCTAGGAAGAGAGACCAAAAGTTTACAGTTTCCACAGGGCTATGTTTTCTTTAGTTTTTGCTTTGCCTTGGTCAATTTCACTCTACTGACCTGAGAACCAAAGACTCTGTGGTGACCTCTGAGACGCTGTGTTTGCATTTACATGTTTCCCCTGGTGGTTGCTGGTCTCCAAATAAGGTAGCAATAGGAGCAGGTAGRAAGTCAGATAGTAAGAGGAATATGTATGTTGTTACATAGCTTCATGAGAATTTTTTTCATACTTGTACAAATCCATACACAAATATATGGGTATGCAGATGTAAAGTCATATTACTTGTGTGAAAAACCCCTGTGGCTATGCGTAAAACTTAAAAGCTTTACCAGATATTTCACTCCCAAAGGATTTACCAGGTGGCATTAATAGACTTAGRAGTAAATCTTTTCAAGGGGAATTATGAAAGGCTTGGACATATGCTTAAGTATAAGAAATTAAGCTTTCTTTTTTTTCTACCACGTGTTTAAGCGTGTGTCTTACTGTAAATGCTTACACCTCAGAGCAGTCAATAGCATACATGTTCAGGAGAGATGGCAAAAAGCTTTGTGAGTTGATGCYATTGGCAAGATGAAGATGTAGGAAGATGTAGGTGATGCTAAAAAGGCCAGTCTAGGCTCCCAAAGGAATGACTGGAATTCCTCACATTCTTGAAATAAAAATGTGATTTTCAAAAATGTCAAAGTGCCTGAAAAGCATGCATTTCACCAAACTGTGAGACCTTTTAGCCGTTTTTGTGCCTAAGAGCATTTGAACATTTTGTCCTGTTTTGCTTTTT
>NW_026623423.1:1263145-1286624 GCF_030028575.1 Malurus melanocephalus
CTTCCCTGAGGTTGGTATCACAGTTTAGTATACTCCAAACATATTAATCTGTACAGATGTCAGGAAAAGACAGCACACAAAGTCTCCATTCACGGTTACGGAAGCCTGGGAACGCAGCTAATTGTGTCGGCATAGCTCCCTCTGCTGCTTCAGGATAAAATATTTTTCACCCAGAAGGTTCAATCTTAGTGTATTGCATCAGAATTCCTAACAAATGCTTTGCAAAATGAAATCTCATTGGCAAATGAGCTTTTTGGATTTAGGAAATCCAGCTAAGAAGTGCCTGTTTCTCCTGTCTGTTTGCATACACAAACTTACACACCAAAGCTGACTTCAGAACAAATGCTTTGATCACCCTCTTGTTAAAAGCAAATAAAAAAAATCAAACCACGTGCGTAATCCCATCAGATGTACATTTGAACTTGAAAATCAGCCCGTTAGAAAACACTTATATGAGTGGATAAAAAGTGAAAAAATATTTTTGTTTCAAGATACCAAAAATTATTACAGAAGAAAGAGTGTGCTTTCAAACATTTCAGAGAATCACAGAATGATGAAATCAGTGGGGTGGGAAGGAATCACTGGAGATCTTCAATTCCAACACCCTGCTAAAGCAGATTGCCCTGGATCATGTCCAGGTGGGTTTTGAAAATCTCCAGAGAAGGAGATGCATCAGCCTCCCCAAAGACTCTGTTCCAGTGCTCTGTCACTCTCAAAGTAAAGAACTTTTTTCTCATTTTCATATAGAACTTCTTGTGTTTCAGTTTATGCCCACTGGCTCTTGCCCTGTTGCTGAGCACCACTGAAAGGAGCCTGGATCCATCCTGTGACACYGTCCCCTCAGATACTTGTATGCACTGATGAGATCCCTGCTCAGCCGTTTCTTCTCAAGGCTGAACAGGCACAACTCCCTCAGCCTTTCCTCCTTAGAGAGATGCTCCAGTCCTCTCATCATATTCACAGCCTTCTGCTGGACCTTCTACAGTAACTCTTTTAACTGAGGAGCCCAGAACTGGACACAGCACTCCAGATGTGCCTCACCAGCRCTGAGTAGAGGGTCAGGATCACCTCCCTCGACCTTCAGGCAATGCTCTTCCTATTCCCCAGGATCCCATTGSCCTTCTTGGTCCCCAGGACACACTGCTGGCTCCTGGACAGCTCATTGTCCACCAGGACCCCAGGTCCTTCTCCTCAGAGCTGCTTCCCAGCAGGTCACCCCCAGCCTGTGCTGGTGCCTGGGGTTGTTCCTCCCCATGTGCAGGACCCTGCACTGGCTTTGTTGAATTCCAGGTGTTTCTCCTCTGCCCAACTCCAGCTCCCTGAACTGCAGCAGAGCCCTCTGGGGTATTGTTTGCTCCTCCTGAACTCGCTGAAGGTGCACTCTATGTGTGCCTCCAGGTAATTGATGAACAAATTGAACAAAACTGAGCCCAGCACTGACCCTGAGGAGCCCCACCAGCTACAGGCCCCCAGCTGCACCCTGTGCTGCCGCTCAGAGCCCTCTGAGCTCTGTCATTCAGCCACTTCTCAATTCATATCACTGTCCTCTCAGCCAACCCACAGTTCCTGAGCTCTCTGTCAGCATGTAGGGGAAACAGTCTCAAAGGCTTTGCTGAAGTCAAGGCAGACAACCACTACTCTCCTCTTCTTTCCTCAATCAGTCATCCCAACACAGAAGGCTATCAGATTGGTCAAGAATAATTGAGCTTTGATTAATGAAATTACTCCTTATTTTCACCTGCATGCTTAGAGATGACATCCAGGATGAACTGTTCCATCAGTTTTCCAGGGATGGAGATGAGGCTRATTCATTGCCTGAGTCCTCCTTCTTGTCCTCTAAAAATTTGAGTGACATTGGCTTTTCTCCTGTCCTTGGGAAACTGTCATGTCCTCCATGACCTCTCAAAGATGATGGAGATTGGATTAGCCTTAGCACCTGCCAGCTTCATGAGTGCATGCATGAGTGCATTCTATCAGACCCTGTGGATCTGTGGGTGTCAAATTTACCTAAATGATCTCTAAAGCAATCATCCTCTAAAGCAATCCTCCTTTCTCCAGACTTTCCCTCATGCCTCCAGGGACTGGGATTCCTAAGGACAGGCATTAGCAGTAAAGAGAGAAGCGAAGTGGGCACTGAGCAACTGTCTTCACTACATCCTCTGTCACCATAGCACCCACCTTGTGACCCATTCCAAACTCCGGCATTTCTTGACTTGCCATCAAACTGGCAGGACTAAGATGGATCCATCTCCCCATACCTCGAGTTTAAAGCCCTCTTCACCAGCCTGGCAAGAMTGTGGCTGAAGATGCTCTTTCCTTTTTCAGACAGATGGACCCACCAGCCCCCAGTGTGCCCAGTTTCTCAAGGTGAGTCACGTGGTCCAAGAGGCTGAAACCRTGACTGTGGTACCAGCCCTGCAACCAATTGTTGATTTGCCAGTTCTGAGCAGCCCTTTCAAACACCTTCCCTTTGAGGGGAGGATCAATGAAAAAACTTCTTGTGCTCCAGAGTCACTTGCTGCTGCTCCCAGGGCTCTCCATGAGACAATATGGAGACAACATGTGTTGTGCCCACATGAGACAACACAAGCAGCAGTTCATAACCAATGGGCTGTGCAAGGCCTGGTAGCCTCTCAAAGACAGATCCTTTAAGAGGAACACCTAAGCTTAGCACAGTAAACCAAATATTTTAACTCAGCTAGCAATCCACATGGGAGAACTTCACCAAATATATGCAAAAATAAGTTTAGAAGCTGCCTACTGCCATATTTCTGAACTTCTTTGTTCTTTGCTTCCTTCTTAATARTTCTATTCTTATATAAGAAACATTCCAAAAATTGTTTGAGGGAAGACACCAAAAATCTTGTTTACTTTTGCTTTAGATTACAGAGTAGTTTGCTTCCATAGTATTTTGCAAATATTAAGACCACCCTGGACACGTGGGGTATCCATACAAACACCTGATGTTTTGTTTGCCTTATATTTACATACTAATTTATCTATTACCCTTTTTCTTTCATTCCTTTGTTCAACCTAACCCTCTAGCCAGAAATTATTGGGAAATAATTCCATGTTCACCAGTTTAGAAGAAATATTTTCTGGGTTTTTGCTGTTGTTTAAATGATTTTTGTTATTTTTCTCTTTCTACTTTAGCAACACCAACTGTACAATCTTGCGCACAGATAATTAGCTCCATCTCTGTGTTTTACTAGCATCTTTAAATGAAATCATTCTTGCTAATGTAATCTGTATTTCTTCTACTTTTATCAAAGCTTTTAAAAATTATTTTCCATTTTTGGGATAGAAAAAAACTAATGTATAGCATTATACATTACAGTGCATAATATTTTGTATTGACAAAAACATGTCTGTAATAATACAATTTGTTTTCTTAATTCAGTGAATGTTGATGTTAAATTCAAGMAAAACTTAAGAATATTTTTGTGACATTTCTGGATCTTCAACACTATTTTCTTCAGGAATATGCACAGTAAAGGCTTGTTGTAGTCTGGCAGTACTTGACAGTGAAGAACAGTCCAGTAGCAAATCTATGYATTATTTGCAGAGGATTCTGGCTTTCAGCTGATGGCCTGTAGTCAATGAATTAATTTCCTTGTTCCACATCCCCTCCTGCCATGCTGCAGATGAAGTGATAGTTGCAGCAGAGAGCCTGTGCTACAGGACAGACTGTGTAATTATCCAAATCTGCAACTTCAACTTCTAGACCATTATCTTCCCTTTCCTGCCTACCACCATCAGATAACAATGAGATGAAGGGCTGGAGCTGAAATGCCATCTACAAGACCCATTTGCTGCTTCCCCAAAATCTATTTTGTTATTTACACCAAGCCAAAACACAGATGAAACACATGCTCTTTGGTTCAGCTTTGCTCTGACCTTGGGGCACCAGGGAGCAGGGAACTGCAGATGACACATGGGAAGGGGAAAATAGGGCCAGGTCAAAGACCCACGAAGCACTCTGCTCTGTTCCTGCACTTCTATCGCTGTCCCAGGGCCACAGAGATTAGAGGTGTAAGCAGGAAAYAACCCTTCTGAGGGGTCTCCTTACTGCACAAATGAAAGACAAATGTGCATGAAGCACAGTGGGAATCATGCAAATCTTCTCCGAAGTTGYCAATATGTAGCTTGCCTTTGTGCCAATGGCATGGAAAATGAACAATTTTATGAATGGGATAGCACATAAAACGCCTGTGATGAAAGAGAATCCCCTTTCCTACAGTCTCTCAGTGGATAAAAACAAGCACAAAGTGTTCCCATTGTGAGAGGCAGTAGCAAGGCATAAATACTTTGTCCTTCCTTTTGCCTCCCCACCTCCTAAGCTGGGGATGGGTGCTTTCGTTCGTGAGATGGGTGATTCACAAAGAAATCATTCCAGTTGTGCGGAAACATCACTGCCTGCCCACTTCTCTGGCACTGCTTCTGCTTCTCCTCCTGTGACAATATTGTCAAGTTAAAGCAAACAAGTTAAAGCAAAAGTTCAGGAGCAGATGTGGGGGAAAAGAACCCTAGGAAAAGTCAATACGCCTCTGCTTTAACTTGTCTGGACAAATCCCCAGCACAGTTGTAATTTTTTTCCTTTTGGTCTTAAACAGAATTTGCTTGAAGCTGCAGATTTAATTTTTTTTTCCAAATGTAATCTTGAAAATGAAGGGGATTTTCAAGCTAGAAGGCACTGTCAATTCTCTGTTCAAAAGTGCAATAGAAGTATATCCCAGCCTGACAACATGCTGAGTTGTTAGTAACATCATGAACAGAGAACAATCACTAGAATTTGGGTGCAAATAACTGAGGGAAATGCCCTCCTGATGAGATCTAACATGCTTGAAATGGCAGCACTCAAAAGCATGCAAAATGAGCATAGTGAAATTGAAACTTCATCAAATACTTCTCAAAAAAATTAAGAGTGTCAAAGTGTGCACCATATTTTGACAGGAGTATCCTCATAAAATATTGTGGCAGTTGCTAGAAATTGCATTGCACTGMAGCACTTAGGATATTGCTGGACTGGTGACATGAATGAATTAGCAAAATTTGAAGGCCACTTGAACTTGCAATTATTTATTACTTTTGAATTATAGCCAACAACTCTGTTTCCAAGCTGTTTAATGAGCCTGGCTCTGTATTTTATTCCAGTATACCTTTTCTGTACGTGAGAGTCTTATTTTCAGTAAACAGCTGAGAAAAGAATYTATATGACTGGCAAGGTTGGGGTTCCCCTAGATCTTAAAAGTGCCTGAGTTAGGTGGGCTAATGTTTTCTGTAAGTCTGAATTGATAATATATATTGTGCTAGACACTAAGAAATTGAGGCATGCCTTTGCAACACCTCAGTTTATGCAAACAGAACAAACGGGTGGCTCTTTAACTTTCTGGGCTCAGGCCTCCAAGCTTCCCAGGAATGTAACGAAATTTTGCAATCAGCTTAATTGAGAATATTGYAATGATAACATAATTCCTCCTTATCAGAGAACACAGGCAATCCACTGGAACACAACAARCAAATACCAGAAGTCATTCTTTTCAGAGTATTGAAATGCCTGTATCTGAAGAAACCTGCAAAATAAAATCTCACCATTAGATTAACTAGTTCTCACCAGTTTCACTAAGAGTTGTTTAAATTTAAATTTATCAAGTGAAAATCCATGCATTTAAATAACAAACTTCCTATTGAACRTTATATAGCACATGATCCCTAGTTTCATGAATTTGAAAAGCCTTTTTTACTGCTGATGCCCTCATTACAACTATGGTTTGGAAAAGAGCCTGCTACATGTGCCTTGGGGAGCTCCCTTTCTCTGTGACTGAGAGTAAAAACTTGCCTGGAAAACAAATAGGTCATCAGGATAAAAAAGTACAAGAAGACAGGGTGGCAGTATTCCGGGCCACAGAGGTGACATCCTGAGGAACAGCAAGACACGTGAGCTTAATTTCTCACCACAAAATTCTGCACGTGTGCACACCAAATACACGGATGTCCTTTTCAAGGCAGCCCTAATTCAGCTGTTTGGTTCCTGTCCTGTGAACAGAGGGCTCACTGTGTGCTTTGCACTGTGGCCGTGGCTTGTGGCATCCCTAAGGGTTGGCTTCAGCGTGAGGCAGTGCCAAGATGTTGAATTCCTGATGTGACCAAGAGGACTGGGCAGYCTTTGCACAGAAGCACAGAGGCAGAAAGGCTGATGGATGGAATCACTCCCTCTCCACTGGCATTGTGTGACAGTTTGGTAGAATACATGTTCTCCAGCAATCACAGAATCACAGGATGACCTGGAGGGGACCTTAAGGGTCACCTGGTTTCAGCCCACATGCCATGGGCAGGGACACCTTCCCCTAGCCCAGCTTGCTCAAAGCCCTATCCAACCTGGCCTACTGCCTTTGTCAAATTCCTGGTGCATGCTGCTGAGAGAGAGATTATTCCTAACCACATTTTGCTGGTCATTAACATGGAGCAGTGATGGGTCTATTAGCAAAAGTAATTTTCATCAAACAGAAGAGAAAAGGAGTCCTAGGTGATTGAGGACAGATGATCATGTAAGAGACTTGGCCTAAAATGTGACTTACCAATAGATGCTGGTTGAGACCAGCTGGCAATGACACACAAGCCAGCCCTGCAAAGCTTTTCTCTGCTGTTTTATGGTGGTGGCGCTATAACAGAAGCCAACCAGAGTGATAATACCTGGGCCAGGATTCTCCTCACCTCCCTACTAATAAATGCTAAAAGCATGACACATCTTCAAGCTCCCCATAAACATCAGTACCCTGTCATTTTGCAATTTCTGTGTATCACGCTAGTTGTAAGAAAACCACACACTCATTAGTCCATGATGAAAACAGGGATAAAGGTGAATTTCTCCTTGAGTTGTGCACCTGCAGGAGAACTGTGACGTTTGCAAGTGTCACAGCTCAGATGTGTTGCTATTTTCTTGCAGCAATGGGCTTTGGCTTCTCTGGRAGGAGAAGCTGCAATGAAGATCCCACAGAAAGTGGTTCATGAWAAGATCACACTTTCTCTGGTTTCTTTGTCCTGCTGCTTTGCCTTACTACCCCTGCTACTTCTGACTTAGCCTCCTTTTTTCAAAAATGTTGAAGTGTCTCACAAGAAGTTGTTAGGAAATCCCCATTCAGTACATGGGGAACATCATTAGGATCATTAGGTTTGTTTCATTAGGATCTAAAATTATGACGGTGGTGTAGCTGGATGAAGGAGGCAGCAATGTTGCAGCAACAGGGCCAGCACTCTTCCAAGTCCCAGCTTGAAGGTTATTCCCTAAAACCAACACAGAAATAAGCATTTAAAACTTTCGCTSTCTCTCCCAGCCTGAGTTACTGACCTTCACTTGTTCCTGACCTCCTGCTTTTCATCTGCTAGCTGGAAATGAGTCCTGTGCTGCTAGCTACTGTTCTGGAGAATAGTTAATGAACTTAAGGGTTCAGTACAGGCTGCTCAGACCTATCTCACTCTTCCATGCATGCTAATGGATCCGCATGCTGGAAAAGAAAACTGCAGGGGGGAAGAGTAAAAAAAAAAGTATGCTGGAAGAGGATCCACAGCAGTTTCTGACTCTGACCCTCTCTGATGCTGTGTTTGGAATAGTAAGCCAGGACCTGCTGGCAGGCAGCTGGGCTCTGGAGAGAGGCCTGAGATTCTCCACTGGGACCTAATTACAGAGGGGGCTCTTTGCCTTTTCCTCTTTCTGTGACCTGTGATACTGACTGGTCTTGGAGTTAAAAAGAATCACAGAATTAACTAGGTTGGAAAAGCCAATGCTGTTCATCCAAAATGGAGAATCTCTGAATGCTGAAGAAGGACGAACAAACAGCCTTTCAGATATTTTGTTTTCTCAGGAAAGCAAAATGAGGCTTTTATTTGAGAGAGATGGGAAACTTTGGTTTCAAGAAACATCCCTGGCAGTGTAGAGGACACTCAGAAGAAACCTTCAGACTTTTTCAGAGCCAGTATGCAGACTCATGTACACTCACAGTATACAGAGTGACAGAACTCTACTTTCAGATGTACAGTGTTACTTTGAGATGCAAAAAAGGAAACTTGTGGGCCTCCTGTCACCTAGCTCACTGCATAGCAAATTTTTCCCCTCACATTATTACTATTGCAAGCTCTTGTATGTATGCTCAATGGTATAAATTATCACTGTCAAGTACTGCACTGGGAATAAAAAGAGAAAACATTTTGCTTTTCAGCTCATACCCTAGATTTCCTAGCAGCACTTCTTCAGTCATTTTGTCAGAAATTAGATTGAATTTTCTGCAGAAATACATTCAGAAATGTATCTGGTGGTCTGGAAATAACTTCTGCCTCATGCTTTTCTTTGTCATGTCTTTGCAGCTGTGCAACTTACCTTCCCTCACTATTTATTCCTTCCAGAAGACAGGCTTTCACTATAAAAATTGGGCAGAAGATAGCAGATACAGTATTTGTATCTTTACAGTATTTGTATCTTTACAGTATCTTTACAGTATTTGTGCTCAAACCATGAAATTATTTTGTAGACAAATGAATGAGTGGTTAGTCAGGAAACAGTTTAAAAGGTGCAATGCTTACCAAAGTATCCAAGCACAAGTTATTTCTAAGGACCTAAGAACATCACAGAGATCATCTACTTTGATCTCATGTTAGCCAGTGAATTTTAGCAARTTTGAACTGAATGACAGTATTATATTTTCTCTGAAGTCTGCAAATACAGGAAGATCTCTCATGGTGCTCAGTGAATTGTGATTCACTGTCTATTAACCTTTTTACTTTTTTTTGTTTCTGTTCTGAATTAATCTAGCTCTGGATTATTGCCATTACCTTTTTCCTTCTGCTTTGATTTGCTACAGAAAAGTCTGTGATCATTTCTGTAGGTGACACTCCAGAGGGTGACACCAAGTTGATTCTCTTCAACATGTGAAATGGACCAGTCTTCGCAAACAACCTCACAGTGAAGGGAATTTTATTGACTTTASGTGGTTCCTGTAGTTCTTCTTTTCTGCCTCTCTTCACGGGTTTTTAACAATTTTTGATGCCTAGTGCTGCATATTGCCACGACAGTCTCCTTGCTCCTAATTCATTCTCCAGTATTATCTAACCCAAATTTTCTTAGGGTGCTGCTTTGGAGGTCCCAGCTCAATTCAGCTTCTGCCATGATCCATCATCTGTCTTGCAGCATGTTATCAGATACAAATCTCCATTTTGCAAGTACAGCTTGCTTACCACTCTTCTGAAATATTCAACCTGTCATTTTGCTGAGTAAAAACACAGTGTTCAAATGAGGCAAACTACCAAGCCATACAGACTCTCAGTTTAAAATGAATGAGCTACAGTCAAGAAGTTTTATTCTAATGTATTTCCAGATGAAACAGATTCTAAGCATTAAGTGCAGCTGGTTCTTTATAATCTCTCTTTTCATGGAGGCTTATCAGGGTGACCCGGGAAAGTGTATGGTTATGTGAGGACAGCGCAGGACAGAGCTCCCCAATGAGCATCCATTTTCCTACCTGCAAATTTCCTTGGGTACCACTTGTAGGACTGGAAATGCTTTCAGCCTTTAAAACCTTAGGGGTCTGTTGAAGATCCTTCAGGTGCACCTTTCATCCTGTGGACTCACTGAGTTTCAATTCTGCTTTGAGAGAGAGATGTCCATTTRCACCAATACATCCTTTGCTCCTTGTTTACACACTTGTTTTCCCTCACCCTGATTTTACTCTCTGATTTTATTCCAGACTTTTCTTCTGCTCCAGCAGCAATTTATGTCCTTTGCTTTCTCTCCTGATTAAGTGAATAATTTAGGAGGCATTTTTACCACAGAGCAGATGCCTGCTCAGCTCCAAATCACCTCTGCAATTCTCTAGCAGAGTTAAGGCTGAAGGGTAACAGAGAGAGGGAGGGTCAGCGGGGCTCCTCTGGGGCAGATGCTGAGTTTGGTGTGGCCCACCAAATTACTAAAGACAGCAGTCTTGGTGAGAAGGTTAAAATGTGTTGTCTCACAAACCTGATAACCACTGGGGAACAGGACTGGAATGGCACCCAGGCTTTCCAGTACTATTCATCTCTTAGCCTATATATTTTTTCCTTTTGCCTCCCCAGGAGCACTTGGAGGGTGAAATCTAGTCCCAAAGTGTGTTCTACAGCATTTTCTGAGTAAAAAATTATTCTCCAAGGTCCACTTACCACACTCAAGGCTGACAGGTCAYCAGCTGTGTTAAGACTACATGCATGTATTTCTCACATAGAGTGAAAAACAAAAAGAAGGAAGCATACTTGATAAACTTTTGAATCATCACAGCTGATTTGCAAAAGCAAAGTCATGCCACCTGAAGACCTAGTCTTTGCATTTGGGTTTGTACTAGGTACTGATAAGATTTATGTGCAGGCACCAATTCTGAGGCAGGATGGACTGCCTCCAAAGGGCTGACTGTGGCATACAGCTCCTACAGCATACAAGATTCTGTAATTTCATCACATGCACCTGCTCAAACAATAATCCAAGAGGGATTAGAAATGTTTTAGGACTCAGTCTTTTCAGAGTGCTTTGGTTCTGGTGTCAGACTAAGTTCAAACTGGTGCCTGACAGGGGAGTTCAAGCAGTGGGAAGGTAATGTTGCCAGTAGCTTGTAGAAACACAGCTCTGTCCATTGGGCTGTCTTGACTTTTATCATCATTATTATCATTATGGATGAAGCTGCTTTAGGTAGACAAGACAGCTCTCCGCACTCAGAGAAAGTGTCTGCTCCCAGCAGTGGGGTACATGTGGAAATGTGTGAATCTGTTAATCTGGCTGTGGATACAGCTCCAAGATTTACCTCAGCTTCAACAGGCTCTTGTCTCATCTGACATGTACATCTTTGGYACATGTCAATATGTGTTCATACAGCTCCTCGAACAATGGAACCACCAATTTATAATTGTAAGCCATAAGCAGYCCAAAACAGCTTCTGCTGGGAGGCAGTGCATCAGCAGGATTCTGGTGTGTTCTGTTGTGTGTGACTGTTGCAAGGACCTTGGCTAGTTATACTCGAGCCATGCTCTTTGGAGGGGAGCAATATCTGCTTTGCCATTTGCACTTCATTGCAATTGCTGTCATGAGCTCAGGGGAACAGAATATAAACAATTCCCTAATGATAGGCCACATATTTTATTTGTAGTTTTCCAAAGCAAAGATGGTACTGACAAGAATGCAAATACTTTGCAACCAGTAACTGACAACACACAGCCTCTGCTTAAACACACTTCATAACAAGTTATGAAGAGTGTTTCAACAGCATCATTAAATATATTGCATCATTGCTCATATCACTGTCCCCACAAGGGGAGTACTGACCAAAATTACAGATGTAATGGGGTAGTAACAATTGAGTTCACGCTGTTGTGTAGAGAAAGCCAAAATCAAAATGAGTATAGACTAATTTTAGAGGGCAGAAGCTGAGTAACAACCTTGACAGGCAGGACATTTATTGTTTCTGATGTAATATTGGACAAGAAGATTCAATCTCAAAAGGTCATTACTTCCTCAGAAACATACAGGATATTTGGATGGGCTTTCTTGTGTAAAGTTCTTGGTCACCCTCCTCTAGCAGCCTTCCTTCTTTTCTGTGTACTTCTATCTTGTGTGTTTTCCCAGGGATTCTTYGGAGCATCATGTCCTGCTGCCATTATTTTCACTTGCCCCCTCTGCATCCTGATTAAGAGCAAAGTCCCTAAAATGTGATGGCAGCACACACTGACGTGAAATGCAAACAATGTCTTGTTTTGAAGGSCAACCCCTCATCTCCTTCCCTACCCAACATTCAGTAAAGGTACTGCACCCATGTGCTGTGCTGGAGCTAGTGCACATTTGAAACCACTCTGTAGACCATGCCATGCAATGGTTTTCCCAAATGTTTCTTGGAGGGGACACTGAGCCCTGAGAACTGCGGTCCAATATGGTCTCTCAAACACTGCAGCATGTATCTCCCAGAGTCTGCACTGCCGGAAGCCTAACCTAGAGAAGAACAGGGTGAGTCTCACAGCACGCGAAAATATCCATAAATCGCTCATCGCATTGTTGTCACTATGCAAATAGTGCAATTACCTTCATCTTTGTCAGTGTAGCTATGTGGTAATGATTGGCAAAGGCTGACATTTTAACAGCTTCTTTGGTATTGTATCCTTACCTGCCTCTCAATTTTCTAAGAAACAGATGTACTAAGAGAACTGATGCGTAGAACTAAATTAAGTCTTGGTGAGTGGCAAAAAGTATTTGAAAAGTATTTACTTTTCCATGTTTCACTGGCACATTTCTCCACTCCTGCTCTGACATCCCCTTTAAAAGAAAACAGTAGCTGTGTGTATACTGAATGCACTGCTGTGCAACCTTCACTTTTCAAGTTCAGGCAAAGGGGAGAGACACACCTTTCTAGAAAGGTTCAAAGCATGACAAAGAGGTCCCAGTTTCCCTCATTCCTGCAAGTCTGAGCAGAGAGCCATGAGTGGCTCTGACCTGACTGTTATGACATGCTTGGCTGCTGCTAGATGTTTTAATTCCAAAGTTCATGAGCTTATCCATGGTTCAGAGACAAAATGGGGGRAAAGCATGGAAATAAAGCACTCAGCCTTCTACTTCAGGCTTAGTAACCAACAGAGGCTTCAGAAAGATTRGAAGTGGGAGGACGTAAATGAAAATAGAATGGAAAAGAATATCACTGTTGGCAGAATGAAAACTAGGCCTRTTGGCAATTCTCTGAGATGAACTTGGTGTCTTGTATACTGGACTAAAGCAAATCATTGTATGGCATGCTTGTATGAAATACAGCAAAGTCCAAGATAACTTCTTTCTGCCACTGTTGCAAAAGAGTGTCTGTTTTCAGTCACATCTTCAAAAAGGACATTGGGAGATACAGGAAAAGAATCTAAAACAATGTCTGAGGTACAGAAAACCTGCCTCTTAGGARAGACTCAAAATAATTTCCTTTAACTTAGCAAAGAAAGTTCCTTCAACTTAGCAAAGAGAAAAGTAAGGGATGAATTAATGTTAAGTATTTCCTCAGAAGGGAGAATATTGGTAACAGTTTCCAGCCTGGGAACTTGGGACCATATATCATCTTCCTGATAACTTCTGGACCCTTTCCCTTTCTTCCATCTGAAATACCTGCTCTTTCCTACACATCACCCTTTCAGTGGTGTGACAACTGTACATGGGGCTAAAAGTTAGCTCAAAGAACAAATCTAGGTCTAAAACAGTCCTGCAAAGGAAAATCTGAGCTGGTGTAATGCCTAGCCCTAAACAACTGTCAGCCAACTGAAAGAGAGCTGAGATGCAGAAAAGGTCCTGAGAGAAGACTAAGCATGAAAARCTTAAGCTACTATGGATAAAGTACACAAGGTAGCAAGGTCTGAACCCAGACAGTGCTTTTATACTGAAGGCAGACTCAGAATGAAAAGAAGTTTTATTTTGTAGATTGTAATTATTTCTGTTTTAATACTAATGACAAATAACTCAAAGGAGGTTTTGGATACTCTGTGCTTTACATCATTACCAAATAAGATCCCCTTCAGCTGAATCAGAACAGGAATTCAGATTGTGAAGAGGAATGTGATGTTATTTGCTGTGCATCAGGCTAGAGGATCCAGTGCTCTTTTCTGATGGAAATCTGAAACAATGCAGTTGGTAGGTAATAATACCACAAGTTGACAGTTGAAAATGGAGCCACAACAATTTTTTTTTCTACACAGAGACCTAGTTCATAATATTTAGCTGATACATTGGCACTATTTAGTTGATTGGTTTTACTTGGCAAGTTTACTGCATTAAATAAAATCCAAGTGTGTAAATATATCATCTATTTATCTACCTATTGATTCATCTCTTTTGCATCTGTACATCATGATTCATACACAACCCTGTTTTGGCTGAAATGAAAGGCATACCTCATTCCCTTCAGATGCAGTATTAACATATTTTTGTGATCTGACCAGAGCCATATCATAACATGGCTCTGTACTGCTTCTAATGCTGAAACTAATTTTTGTAGCTTGGGAGTTAGATTTTCCAAAAGGAAACAATTTCCTCACCTCTACCATATGTATGTGAAAGATTTCTTATGAAAAGTGTGAGATACCTCATTCAGTCTGTGACACCTTTGCTAACAGTCACCTTTTCCCTTCTTTCGATCCAGAAGCACATTCCTGTGATGAATTTGTGAGTCAGCCCTGATTTGCTGTACAAAAGTTATGCTATTACACTACAAAGCAAGTTGTTAAGCCCCCTGATGACAAAACTTCCCTGCAGGATGCTGACCAAGAGAACTGATCACCATCAGGAAACTTCATGGTGAAAAGCATCCTGGTATGCAGACAGACTTTACACTCASAGTCACCTCCGGAGATGAGAAACGTTATTGTTACAGGAAGAGGTTTAGTGGTCAAAACAGATATTGACACAGAAGTTAAGGAAGAATTAGTCTAAAAAAAGAGAATGAGAAAAAAAAACCCTGACGTGAGCAGATCCAGGCTGCTCTTTTCCTCTCTTTGCCCAGGTGAGGATTGACGTTTCACAGACTTCTGGCCATCTTAGTTCTGAGGAGTTGTTCGCCAGAAAGCAAAATAGATTAATCCATTTTTCCAATGCAAATTAGACWACTGAAAATGATTTGTGGGAGGTTACGAGAAATGTCCTTCACCACTAACCCTTCCTTCTGCCACATGACACAGCATGTGCTCACCTTGGCTGCTTGCTGCCAGATGATGATACCTTTGATTCTGCAAAGAGTGAATATGTCAGGAGATGAGTCACTCCACCACCCTGCCTGACCCTCTCCAGCCTGAGGGCAATATGGAAACTGCCCACTGAGCTGACGAAACAAGTGGTTTATGGAGCAGTAGGTCAAAATCATACCTTGTTTATCCCAGCTGGCTGYGCTGGATGTGTCAATAAAATGAGCCAACTCTTAGGCTTTTTGCACCTCTAAATATGGCACTGAGGGCTTTGTAGAGCAATCTCAGCAGCTGCAGGCAATGCATTACACTGAAGTGTAATGAACCTTAATCCTTTTAACCTGTTGGAAGAAAGGTATCCTGTAGCTTGAAGGAGCAGACCCTATTTTTGTCTATGTGACTGACTCAGACATTGGAAAAAARCTTCCTTGAACTTTCTTTCCAAAGTAGCTACTTGTGTGGAAGAGGGCACTACACTTGGAATCTGAGGTCCCTTTTGCAAACTGGGATAGAAATCTTTCAGCTAGAAAGAATGAGTATTTCTCAGAAGTGTCCCTGAAATTCTAGTGTGGAGGAGTTTACAGAAACATGATGTGCCTCATTTACCAGCAGGAAATCTTTTCCTGCATCACCTCTGCAGTACTGATGTGCTCCAAATCTGCTCGCTACAGAAGGCAGAAGGCTATAAAGAACAGCACTTTCACTGCTATCCCAAACGCCCACAGTTGGAAAAGCTGTCAAGTTTGGCAAGTGCTGGATCAGTCCTGGTGAATAGGTGGGCAGTGTGTGAGGTTTGAGTGCAGAGGGAGAATTTTGAAGGATGAGATGTTTAAATGAGTCTACTAGATTATGTCTGTTCCTACATCTGTGACAAAAGAACTTCATTGTCCCTGTACCTTAATGTTATCAGGGATAATGTACCTTAATGCAGMCAGTGATACCRTGTTMKTTTTKKTTTTTTYTTAATAAGAGAGTCTATTCTGYATAAGTTTACATTTCAGCTACTTTCTGCTAARTTGTTCTAATCTTCAGTGCACAGAAAATTACAATGCAAGYTGTATGTCCATTTGGTCAGCAAGCAACAGAAAAATAATTGGCCTTGTAAAAGTTCACAGTAAACTTGACTACAAAAGATCAGACAAAGAGGTTTTCAAATCTCTGCCTTTGAATCAGAGAGATGAATCTATCTTCCAGTTGCTTTAGGCACTAAGACCTGTTATTTTGGTGTTGAATCTAAACAAGTGCTTAACATGTAGAATCAGCTTGCCTTTTGCTTCACAGACAGAGAGATAAAAACTATTTCCTTGCAGGAACAGATCAATCCCTGAGCAATATTTAAACTATGCCTACAAGTTTCCTGTGCAATGTGGTGTTGTGTAACCACTCARATCCAAACCTTACACTTCTAGTAACATCACACTTTGCAGTGCTCGGGACAGGGAAATTACAATGACACTGATGAAGCACATGGACAGTAAGCTGTTATTGTAACTGAATATAGAAACACTACTGTCTTGCAATTTAAAGACTACTCACAGTATCATGACTATTTGTGTAATGTAAAATCTGTGCAYTGAAAGATATTTGCATTCTTTATGAATGGCACTGACAATATGTTCAGCCTTCAATGAAAGTCTTGCATATCCTACATGCCACACAGCAAAAGCAGGACAAAGTGAACCTAAGTCCATACAATAGATGGAAACAGATCTGCCACATAACTTATTAGAAATGGATTATTCACATTGCACATCAGAAGTGTTGTTGTTGCAATGGTCTAAGGAGGTAACAGAATTTTTTGTAGTTATTATACCCATTGAAGTAAATTTTAGAGCTGCAGGCAGAGTTCTGCCTGTCCTGTTACAGCCCAGAAGGCTCTTGTTTAGACCTATGACCACAAAACACCTTTTCCAAATGCACAGCCTGTGTTTCTAGGTCCTGCCTCAWATCTGGCACTATAGCAGAGAAGCACCTGCTGTAGCTTGAGCATTTGTGGTCTCACACAAAGTGTTGCAAGCKCAGTTGCAGTTGCTGAAACTGTGAGTTACCATTCTCAGGAATGAATCACCTTCGGCCAGTCAACCCCACATTACACTGAGCTTTAAACAAATGTCAAGGTGGCAGTAAAGGATGAGTATATTTCACTAAGAATACCAGGTTAATGAACAGGTACAAAGTGAGAAGGAGATAAAAAGAAATAAAGGAAACATCACCCCCTACAGTAATTTCAGTTGGTATCTCAACAAATGTTTGTTCTGCTTATTGCAGCAGAATCCTGATTGCACACTTCCAGTACTCTTWAGACTGAGTCTTCTTCACTATTATCTCTTGTAGGTTTGCTGTTATCCATATTTGTCTTTGGGGGCTCTTCACTCAGRTTCAAACTCTCTGGAAGTCCTTATATCATTTATGAACTTGATAGCTAATAGGAATAGCAACTTTTCTCCCTTTTGCTGAAGGCTACCAGCTACACTTCAGATTTTGACACRTATATCCTAAGGCATGGCTAGAGGGGACGTTCACATAGTTAAACAGAACACTGAGCTCTCCAGAGAATGGAAAAGCAAGTCCTGAGGAGAAGTTCGGCTGCAAAAGGCTGTGAGCTCACTCTCAATGGCACCCTGCAAAATGGCAGGGGAGGATTGTGATCTGCATAAAGAATATTTGAGCACTATTGACAAAAGTAACAATGTAATTTCACAAAAATAGTTGGAAGGAAAACAACTCTCATTATTACTCCCTAGAAGATGAACATTTCAATAGCTAAACAGTTGTGATTGTAGATTTGGGTAATACAATCGTTGTACCTGGTTTGATGTGATAGGGAAATACTGCATTCTTTTCCATGCACAGTAGAAAGCTGAAAACCCCCCAGCTATTCCAGGAAAAGTCTTTGTGAGTAGGCAATCTTACCAAGTTTTTTCCATTTTTATAATGRATTTCTATAACCAATTCCTGAAGCAGGACGCAGCATCTCAATAACATGATTGTTCGTGTTCAATTTTAAGACAATGATCTGCCAGTACTCTGAATTTTTGATGTAAGGAAATTGCAAAGCTTTGTGATGACTTCTATGTCCTCTCCATGACTGCAGAAGTGCTACGCCTGYAGGCAACTGACCACTCAAGCTGGTTTTTTGCTTTCTTGTGGCCAAGAACAGGGTTTGATGAAAGTCTTCTTGAGAATCCTTCAACCAAAGTGCTCTGTCRCTAAAGTCCAGTCTGAACGAACACAGCAGTGTCACGAAGGAGAGACATCGTCTCTTATGAAAATGTCTCACAAAAAATCTGTGTCCATCTCTCAGTCCCAGCCCCAAAGGTTGTGTAATATATGATCCTGGATACTGAAATTAGCAGTTCTTTCACTCAATAAAAATCTGGGAATGACAAACTCCAATTTATGCAGTGACTCTGCAGCAAACATTGCTAACTGCAAACACTCCCAAATGAAGAGATTAACGAAGTTAAATTACATTAAGAGCAACAATGTCTTAGTCAGTCTGGATCTTGCCACACCTTATTAAACTGAATGAAGATATCCTGTAGGCCAGATGCTTGTTCTTTTTTCTCTTTTCCCCTTCAGGTGGGAACAGTAGTCATAGAAGTGGTATTGCCTGTACCAACTGCCTTGTCTACTTATTTAAGAAATTCTCCCATATTGACCTTCCAAGGTAGATTGAATGTGTTCTTTAGAATCATCCAGAATTCAGTTCAGTGGAAGAATCCAATGCTGCAGATTTCCAGTGAGCCATATACTGCCAATATTTCTTCTGTGTGGCTCATACATGTAAGTTTGCTATTGCTATTACATTCATACACAATTTATCCCACCTACTCAATATCTGAAGTTTGGGAGCAGTTAAAATTCAAGTGCTCATGTTTCTGCTGAAATTTCTATGAGCACTGGTACATTGTATATTATACATTACTAATACCATGACAATGGTTTCCATAGCGATTCAAATGCAGCACTACYAAAGAATACATAAAAATACATTAAAATCAATATCAGATTGATATATAAATGCATAGCTAAATTATTACTTCTAGAACAAAAAKACTAGCAGTTGTTTTTAAAGGAAGAACATGTCTTGCGATCACGGCTGTAAGGAATTTCAGATGCTCACTTTTACCTCATATCTCTAATGTGAGTTCAGTTGTAAAATTTTCTTAATGAAAAATAAATAGGCAAATAAAAAAATTGAAAAAACTAACCAAAAAAAAGTAGTGGCATTCTTTGGAAAACATGAGTTATGCAGGACATGAGCAATGCATAGTCAGTTTTGATCTTTCTGGATATGCATGTTGTAATAATTAAACTGGACCAATAGTACATCAGCAATGTGATGAACATTTAAAAAAAAAATTAAAAGAAAAGACTAATTTATTTGGGACATATTTTAGGATGCTGCCAGATAAATATTTTCTTATTCAACTAGTTMATCATCCATTATGTTGTTTACACCAATGATAATAATAGTAATGCTAGAACTTGCTGAAAAAGTAAAACTGAAGAATTGGGTTATCTGAGTTTTCACATTAATTCCTGAAAAATAATGCTGAATAAATAAAAAAAAAAACACTGGCAAATCAGTATACTGGTTTTCATGAGCTAAAATAGAAAAGAAAATACTATAATAATTCCAGACTAATACGATAGGAGGAAATCTATTTCTGGATTGTATTTTAGGTAAGAAAGACTATTTTCTTATTTGGATAATAAGGAATTTGGATTTTTCTCTGCAGATGTTATATTTTGTTTTCATGGAATAGGAATAATAATTTGACATGTTTATTGAAAATTTTGAAAGTTGAAGCAAAAACTAGAATAAAGGGCTTTAAAGGGCACAACAAATCTCTCCTATTATTTAAAAGAAAATTACAATTGAGACCAAATTAATGCATTAATATAAAAATAAACTATATCTATAAATTAGAGTAGCCTTCAGTGCCCCTTTAAAATTCTGAATTAAATATAATCCAGCCTTCACATTTTCTTGTGGTAAATATTAGTATACATTTTCAGTTTGGCTCTTCTGTTTCTGATAAGTAATATGGCAGAGGAAACAAATCGAAACTTGCTGCATCAGTCTGGGAAAATAAGCACTAATTATCTTGAAAGAGAGGAAAGGACCCATATGCAAGTCAACACCTAACCTGTTTCTCCTGTATTCAGTTAGTGAGATGGAGTTTCAACAGAGACAGCTGGTGGTCAGCAGTATCATAGGACTTTTCCACACACTTGTACTGGAGCCAGAATAATGAAAGACCGTTCTGGGAATATTTCTTTCCCTTAGGATTCTTTTTCTTAAGAAGAAAATCAATAAATGCAAAATTAGTATCTCATATGTCCAGAAAAGATCTTGAAAGGAGCAAACGTCCTTTATGAATTTTATCTTTTTTGTATAGTGCCATGGGGCTCCATCTTGCAGGTGTCACAGCATTAAAAATCTATATGTATGTGAAAGGCCAATAAAGCCATGTAAATGCACCACTAATAATTCCTTTGGTTGGGAAAATAATATAATCTTGAAGCAAATATCTGCATAAAATGACTTGCATGATGGGGGTTTGGCCCTTGGCAGGTTAGCTGGGATATGGAGGACCTAAAAATGCCTGCACTTTTTTCTTCATTTATTTCACATATCTGAAGCGACTACTAAAAAAAAGAAATCAGATTAAGAGCATTGTTGCTTAGCAAATATTTATGTATATGAGATCTATTTTTTTGTGTGGTTTTTTCCTCCCCCTTCCCCTAAGAAGGTGGTCATATGTGCAAAAAAGTGATGACGAAGAACTTCCTTCGTGGACAGCGGCAGTTCCGCTTCTTTAATTTTTTTCAGTGGATCTAAATTTCCTGCTTCCCTGGAGCTCAAGAGGATTTCTTTCTGCCKAGGGGTTCCCCGGATGGGAAAGTGCCAATGCCACCGCTGGGAACCACCTTCTCTTCACTTGCATGGTTTGTGCATGGGAGGGCACTCGCCCACTCCCACAGCGAAGCGCTTCGAGGGAGGAGGCGTGCGGGGGGCGCACCAGGGTGTTGAAGAAGACCCTTCTCGTTTTACAAGCTCCTGCGGATGGGGATGGAGGTGTTAACAGCAGAGGTTCCAAGTGTGACATCCCTAGCAAATGCACTGAGAATTCCCACTGCCAGCTCCCCCTCTAATCGTGCTCTCTGGGCTCCAGGACTGGTGCTGRATGCGAGAGTGAGCGTTGCCAAGGGAACAGGGAGAAAAAGCTGTCCTTTCCTTCCGCAGTCACACTGCAAGCCAAGGGATCGTCTCTGCACCCTTCACAAGTGATGGATCTGATAAGATTCAGCTACGCCTTTCTTGTAAAGAGACCTAAATTCCCAGCATACCTACACTCCATCAAAACATAAATAAATGCCTGGCCAGACTAATTTTACAGACAATCAGCTGCGCATGCAGCCATCCAGGGAGTGGGAGGAATAGCCAGAGCTGAAGAGCCAGTGTCCTTCCCAGGGCCCTGAGAGCACAGGGTTACACAGAGGGCTGGGAAGTGCCCCCACTCACTCCATGGGCCACCTGGCTGTCAGACAAGAGTTACCATACGCCCATCTCAGCAGGAGAGCTGGGAATGGGCGGGAGAAAGAATCTGATTTTCCGCCTTTCAACGCCTCTCTGATTTTTATCATTAACCCTGAGGAATTACTGAGCCACATTCACAAGCAGGTATYTGAAACACAGAGAGGGACCATACTCTCGGTGTCCCTTCAGAGTGAGAATAACACAGCTGCACACCACCTCTGCCAAAATTCTTGTGGTGAAGCATGGCACAGCTCCAGTCAACCCCCTGAACCCGTGTAGGCACCCTCGCAGGTCCCAAGGATGTTCAGAGAATCTGTCTCTGCTATCTGCTCAGCCAAGCTCATTGGAAAACTCCTACCCCTATCAGTCCATAGGAACGACTTCACATTCCTGTTAAGAGACATCTGTAAGGATCTGCTTTCAAATACACCTCAGGCACAGATACCCCCCAAAGTACATATAATTTAAACAGAAAATACATAACATGAGATACAGTTTTGGTACCATGCTCTCACAGCCAGACAGGTGAGAGGAACTGATTAGTCTCTCAAGATAATCTTCTCTGTATTGTCTACTTTCCCAAATCCTCACTTTTTGGTGACCTCAGCTTTCTAGGTGATATGTTAATCAACAAAGTTTCAACAGAAAAAGGCAGAAGAAGCAGAAATGCAGATGCTGAAGTTTACTACCCACACGCTTTCAATGCAGCACCACGGTCAGAAGTAGATCCCAGCAAAACCAGCACCACGGCATACTTGGAGGGGGCAAGAAGGCCCACAACAGAGCCAAGATCCTGCACTTGCCATTAACCATTGAATGGAAAATATTAAACTCAATGCAACATTTTACATGCTTGAGATAATAAAATGTATCATCTTGGAACGCCCAAGATGGACTTGTGTTGTTTCAAAGCTTGTCTTTATTATAGAGATTTTGGTTGCAAAAAATTATCTATTGGATGGTGGAAGTACCAGAATTTCAGATCTACACTATAATTACAATATGTGATGCCATTTTTCCAAATTGTCAACTAAAATATTTATTCCTTAAGTAATAAAAATATTTCTATTGATGTGTATTCAAATTCATAAATGGAAAAGAAAACCTGCTTTCACAGAAGAATTCTTAATGCAGAACATAGAGGAATGGTGTATGTTACTATTAATACTTTCAATGACTAACTCATGACCATCAATCACTCCTTTTTATTTCTTTCAAAAGTGCAGGCTGTGCATGCTCTCTTGATAACTTATTGCTATATCCTGTGTCACACCTAAAYTGAAGCCGAGTTTGTGAATTCTCCTACAGTTGCTGCAGTTCTAATAAATAACAATRTAAGTTTTCATTCACACGTGCACACACAGAGATACATAAATATACAAGCTGGGGGAGGAAGAACAGTAAGTGATCACAGCATAGTCTTTGTCTCATCTTGCTGTGATTTCCTCTAAAACTGGTTCAGATTCAAAGTCTTGAGAAATRGTATATACTGAAATTGCTGTACTTCTCACTGAGGCCTGATGAAAAGCAAGGAAGTGACTGTGGTRAGATGTACTCTGAGTTTTATCAGGCTTTTCTGCAAATCTTGCTTTCAYAAAGGCTCTGTTGTTGCTAAAAAGGAGGAGAGTCCAAAAGTGAAATGTGAGGCTAAGACACTCAAAGATTTGTTGGACTCTGYATTGCAACTCCAAAGGGTTTTTGATGCCTGATCCTAGAAACAGAAGTCAAAGATGTGAGTTCAGATCTTATATCCAGAGAACAGGCACATCTTGGCACAGAACCACCACTAAACTAATGGTGGTCCTCTTGGCTTTGAATGTATAAAGGTGGAGTGGAAAAGACTTCTCACTGTAGCAGTAGAAGTAGTTTCCTGAGATGCTCCACATCCACTCAAAGACACTATCCATTAATCTTACAGAAGCATACTAACACATGAAAAAGGTGAAAAAGATTAATTCATAGCAATTTTTCAGTGTTCTCTCCTCAAATCAGTGGCATTCAGTCTTCATTCTACAAATACAGCCATGCATAGAGGTAACCTCTGCAGTTCTGACACAAATTACGATGGAAATTGCCCCACTAATTTTCCTCAAGCCAGTCAAGACTTATCAGTGATTCTTGCAGGTGGATTCTTTCTGTGGGGGGTTAGGGAATTGGGCACTTTGTGTGAAATTTGGGAAGGTGGGTTATTTTCTTCAATTTCTTACTGATTCTTTTTTTTTT
>NW_026623423.1:1286639-1367437 GCF_030028575.1 Malurus melanocephalus
ATCCAGATACTTCTATGTAAGATAATCAAACTCCAGCAAGCATCCAGATACTTCTATGTAAGATAATCAAACTCCAGCAAGCAGAGACATTGATTCAGTGTTGCAGGAAGCCTTTCCATCTCATTCATTTTGACTGGCCAAATCTTCCTCTGTAAGACAATTGCTTTGGGCCATTCTTTGGCCATTTACTTCATACAAAACAACTTTCATGAAGCAGCAACAAGACCCAAACATCTTATGCCTACAGCAGCATAAACGATTTAGGGCTAACAGCCTCATTTTCCCTGTGAAATATACTGCTGAAATGACAGGGCTGCTATTTCAAATATTTCTTAGATCTTACCACCAAATACCCTCCACCAAGTACATCTATTTAAAGCAAACCTTGTCCAGCCTAAGGGGTACCTGCAGCTGAAACTCAATACTTTAGAAACTTTTGTGCTCTTATACTTGAATACATTGGCAAAGATGGTCAAGTTCTAGTTTCCTACACACAGGAAGAAACCTGCATTTTACCTGGTGTTAATACAGAAGATAAAAGTATTTTTGAGCTGCACAACATCAGCAGTTGAAAAATAGTAATAAAAAAAACATTATTTCACTCTTTGCCATGTACATTTGTATGCCAAAACAAAATTTAAATGTCTGTGACATTTTTCTAATAGGAATTGGATCCTCTCCTTTCGTATCTAAAGATAGAAAACTAATTAAAAATAATTAAGTATGAACTTATAATTTGGAAAAACAAATTTGAAAGGATTAAAAATTTGTTTTTAAAAAAAAGGAAATTTTTTTACAAAGAATAATTTTTTATTTAAATGTGTATTCCTGTGCATTAATTTTAAAATGAGAAAACTGTGAGCAGTTCTGAGGTTTTCTATGCTCCAAGCACATGCAATTATTTAGGTGTGCTTACAAATTTATCAATACTCACACTGTGTCTCAATTACTCTGTATGGGTTTTGGTCTCTGGTTAGGGGATATAATAATGTTTTTAAATGATTGGTACATATCATGACWAAGAGCCAAAGGCTGGAAAGGAATAACAGTATTTCTAAGATATTC
Source organism: Malurus melanocephalus (assembly GCF_030028575.1). NCBI lineage: Eukaryota > Metazoa > Chordata > Aves > Passeriformes > Maluridae > Malurus > Malurus melanocephalus. The sequence goes on from NW_026623423.1 coordinate 1,287,705, forward strand.
TTCACGTATGTACTTGGAACACACAACAACTTGAACTACTGTAGGGGGAAAAACAATTCYTTCTTAGGTGAAGGAGTCAAGTTACTGAACGTGCCCAGCTGCACTCTCCAAAGGAAAAAAGGTAAAAGAGTGCTGTACTTCCAGCAAAACTGATATTGCTTCTCAAAAGTGCACTAAAAATATGTGTGAATCAAAGAAGTTGCACATCAAGTATCACACTACAAGTGTGAAAACACTTTTTTCTGAACAACACACCAGCAAATTCTGTAGTATGAAAAGAATGAGGACTTTTAATAATAATAACAATAATTAAAAAACCCAATGAACCAAAAGAGCCACCACAAAAACCCTCCAGTGGATATGTCAATTATGACTTTGGTAATTTTATTGCTCCCAAAATAATACTTACTGTAAATTTAGTCATAACAAGTTAGAGTTTAYAATGCATCTAGGACCACATTGCACTTCTCTTTATAACACCGTGGTTGCACTGAGCCAACTGAAAGAAGAGTTTGACACAAAATACAAATCCTTTTAGTTTTTTTAYGTATTTCCTGTGCATCTTTTAATTTGTAATGACAATCTCTGATGATTATTACTGATAAAAGTGACCTCTTACTTTCTGGAAAGAGCTTTTGAGACCAGATTAGATGTTAAAACCTCTGAAACTTGCTGTGAGAGTACAAAGAAGCATCTCTTAGCCTGCWCTTGGTCCCAGTTGGCATCTGGAGAAAGGAGTCATCAGAATAACMAACAAAAAAACTGCAAAATCCCSTCCACAAAAAACCCCAAAACACCYCCAAAAATTGCAAGTAGCTAATTGGTGTGTCTTCTGCTAGATTAACAGAGAGGACCCCACAACACATATCCCTGGAAAGAAACAAAAAAACCTGATAATATTTACAATATAACTCTCTGATGTTGTAAATGAGCACATCAAATGCATGCAATGCAGAAGTAGTACCAAAACAATTGTACATTAATGAGGATGAAGAAGAGCACACATAGCACAAGAAAAACCCTTTTTTCTTTTTAGTCAGATATAAACTCTGCGTTATTCCTGCTCTGTGGTCCTGCAGAAAGCTGAATATGAATAGAAAACACTGCTTTTAAAAGTAAATGTAAAACTATGAATGATTAAGAATGAGTTAACATGAATAACAGGAAGATAATGAAATATTTGGGCAGTATCTGCCTCGCAATTAGATATGTTGGCCACAAAATGCCAAATGTAAAAAAAGCTTATGCAGCCAAACAGTACAAATGGAACATTCATTTGGACACCTGCTCTGACCAGACTCAAGAGTCTACATATTTATTTTCTAMCTGTTGATTTATTTTTGCTCTAAAAGAAAGTCTGTGGCAAATGCATGTTTACACAGGAACTTGTGCTCTCCATTTTCAGCCGTTAACCTTAAAATCCCATAGATTTCATGTTTCCTGTTTATAAGGGTGAAAGCTTGCACTGCCTTTATTTTTCTAAAATTAGCTAAAATATAATTAAACAGTAACTTGATAAAAAAACTTATTCAAGAGATAGATATTTGACAGCAGATGATTTATAAGGACACAATATGAGCTTTCCTCATGCAAAGACCCATTTAGCCTGGTATTCTATCACGTACAGCTAATTAAGAAAATGTATTAATTAAAAAGGCAAATATACAGTTATTCTTTTCAGTAATGTCCTCCAGCTGCCATTTTAAACAGTAAGTGGTAGTCCTGACCTCTACATGTTCATCCTTCTCTGAATATCTTGTGGTAAAGAAGTCTATGATGTCATAGTGAGGTTTGTGGAAGAAGATTAAATCTTCCACCAGACCAAATAATATTGCTGGAAAAAAACCCACCAGACATGATTTTTAGCCTCTGAGCCTTTTTCTTCTATGTATAAAATACAGAGAGCATTTTTCAAAAGTTGAGAACAGTGCATTGGATTTTTACTAGAGAGGCTAACTACTCATACCATTTAAGACAAAAGGAGTACTTGGTTCTCATGGGGCAGAAGAAGGGTTCTAGCAGCAGGAGAGGTGATGACTRTGTCTAATAGCAAAGAAAAACAATGATGTGCAATAAAATAAATACCTCTTCAGAGTCTATGACTTCATTGTTTGACAGTTAAGGACATTAATTTCTTGGCTTGTTCTTTGGTAGTGTTTAGTGAACACATTCATTTGAGGATCCAAACCAAAAGTTTACAAATAGGGCGACAATTTTGTGAAAAGTATTACCATTCTGAGAAGAAGAGGGTTTTGCCTTGTGCTGATTGYCTCCAAGCTCTGCCTTGCAGTGGTGGTTAATAGGTTCAAAGTCTGCAAAATGTGGCTTAGGAGCACTGGACACTAAAACCTAATTTTGCAAACACATGACAAAGGGACATTGATAGTCAGCTGTGTGGTGTCATGGCTCCGGAGATGTGCTGTCTGCAGAGTGCTTGTCCATCCAGTTACTGAGCACATTAAAGCTGGTCCACAACTCCCAACTTTCCTTGTCACATTACCTTTTCTTGCAGTAGTCTCTATTTCATGGGGTGCAKGATAGCAGTGTCTCATAGAATTTGAAATCCAGATATTGCATGCTTCAAAACTATGACTGCATTCTTCAGGAGCCTGAGCATCCAGTGCTCACTACCTCTGAGCAAGAGATTGGACCAGACATCCCCATCTGTCTCACCCAGGGGAAGCTGTGAGTCTCGAACTCTCTGAACTTGACACAGGACACATTGGATGCACCCAACACTTTGCTTGTGATATGGAGTCACAGAAACATGGAATCATCAAGTCCACCTTTGATCAAACACCTCTTTGCTAACCAAACAGTCCTGTTATTTCTTTAACATTTCCAGGGATGATGACCACCTGTCTGTGTTCCAGTATTTAACCACTCTCTCAATGAAGAAATACTTCCTGATGTCCAACCCGTGTCACAGCTTGAGGCCAGCCCTTTTGAATGGTGTTCACCTGTCCCTGAGGACTGACCAACCATGTTCAACCACATGGCCTTCTGGCCTCCAAAGATCTTGTTTGAGTATTTGCCTCTACCACCAAGACCTGCACCTGTGGCAGCTCTACCAGGGCACAGGTCCCAGGCTTTGAAGTGCATCCCAGCAGCCCTCCTACCCTTCACCTACCCATGGGCTAGAAGGGGGTTAACTCATCATAATGGTCCTRTCTGGCATTGCTGGGACTGCACATGCAGACATTTGACTGCAGAAAGGGACTTCCATGAAAAAGATCTGTCTTAGACTACAAATGTCCTCAATCCTTGTTATGTGCTAATGCAAAATTCTCATGAGAATAAGCCATGACATGCTCATGTGGTCTAAAGACACTCATGTCTACCACAACAGTGGTAGTTTAAAGTATTCTTTATATTTGTTTTGCTCCAACAACAGGTAAGCTGAGCTTTAAAAATTCAGAATTTATAACTGMAAAATAATTGCATCACCCTAGAGGTAATATCACTGGACACTTTAACCAGAAAGGATATGAATTATTCCCAGTCTTTTCAGATCATATGTATCTCAAGTTATTTTTTAAAAACTACTCTGTTTGAATGCCTAAAATTTAATATCTGTGGCCACAAAAAAAATCTCCAAACAAACCAAAATAAACCTTTGTCACTGAAAGAATCTCCTTCAGAGTTCCAATAAATGCCATTAGCACAAAATGGTGTAATTCTTAAAAAATGTCAGCATTCATGTGCAAATCAAACCGATCAGGTCTAGAAAACGCTTTATTCMGTACAGCCAGTACTCCTAAGCTCCMACAATATACAAAGCATACTTACTTGCCTTCCATGTCCATGTTGGATTTTATTRAATAGTGTCTCTAACACAGAAAAGTGTCTTAGAGAAATTTATATCAATAGTCTGCAATTTTTTTAGCGTGGTAGACTTCTATGTGTATTGTGAGGAGGCATTCTTTCTTTCACATCTAGTAATCACTTTCTAAATTTCCCCAAAGAAGGCACGATAACCTCTGGTTCAGCTCCTGCTAGTAACCTTGCTGCAAACTCCATAGGTGGTTTTCTATCTTCTCAAAAGCTACACAGAGTCCAATGTCCTTTACTCTTTCAGATTTGGTGCAAGGCAGATATATTTTTCCTATTGACTTTCAAAATACCTGAGGCKATCACAGGCCAATCTCATTTGACATTGGGAAACTCTTAGATTAATTACATGAGCAATGAGCTTTATAAATTCTAAATTACAGCTATAAATGAATTAACTGTAAAAACTGTAAAGGAGCTAGCTCAGCAAAATCCCAAACCCTTCTATYCTAATGACACAAGCCCAAGCTTTTGCTGACTGCACTATCACACGCACAGACCTGATCTGYTTGATTAGCACATGAATGCTGACATTTTTTAAGAATTACAGCATTTATAGTTAATACCTATGATAATTACTAACTGAATAAATCCCTCTCTTTTCTGCACTTCTTATCTTCCACTAAACCAAATCTATTTTTTAGCTTCTCTTTCCCACATGTGTGTAGCATAGAATCTTCCTCCATCATGACCAAGGCCTAAAAAAGTGACCAGATTAAGGAGGAAGATTGTGCTGTTTGATGGGAGTTATTTCCTCAGCCTTGGTTTGCAAAAATCTCATATACCAAGCTAACTCCACCCTGAGTTCTGCTCTCAGCTGAATATTGACTGCAGAAGCCAGCCCCAGTGTCCGTGTTGTATGGCTGGTCCWTGGTTACTCGTGCCTGCCATGGAATTACACACAGGGGACAAAGCTGTCTCACCAAATGCCTCCAGTGAAAATCCACTCACATCTCTGTCCAAAGGCAAACGCCTTTTTTTTTTTCTCTGAAGACAGCTGAATCAGCTGAGCTCTCTGTGAGTGGAAAATACTGGCTTTCACTGACATTTGAGTTGAATCTATTGCAGTTGGCCACTCAAACATGATCAGAACTTGATNTTTTTTTTTTTTTTTTTTTTTTTTTTTTGTGAGGGGCTGTAGTGTTAGTTGTTCACTTTCCTCCTGATCTGGAAGGTGAACCATACTAAAGGTAAGCAAAGTCTGTGCTACACGTATGAATAGGTGTGGTAGCACAATAATATCTTTAAATGATTTTTTCATTTTTAAATCAAGAAGTCTGCCAGCAAATATATCCCTATTTACATCAGGCTGCAGCATTTTCTGCCATATAATGATGCATGGAGTATGCATGCCTGAACTAGAGATGATTTTAAGAGAAGCAGGAGAGCCACAACTACATCTTTAAAGATCCATTTTGGAGAATGCTATTGCACTCATGAAGTGGACAGGGAAAAGAGATGATAAAAAACAAGATAGATTTTTATATGATGTAAMGACAAGTTTGTGAGAAAAATCTCAGTTTAAGAATATGGGATTCACACCCGGGCTCTCACCACAGACCTCACCATGACTGGGCAAAACACTGAATAATTCCATGTATTTACAAATACACTCTATCTCTCTTTTGCAAATACAACAAATGTGTCCCTGCAATATGCATGAGGACTTTAAAACATTGCTGCCAGAGTGTTTGTAAGACTGGGCAACTGAATCTCAGGAGGTGGGAAATCTTTCCTTTACTTTTGCAAACCTAYTTCTGCTTTGCACAGGAAGACTGCTGCAATTGGCTTTTTCTGATAGCATTTTTTTAAATTTGTTTTTCAAAGGGTGAGTGCTTAAATGTAAACATGCACATAGTTGCTAGGATTTGCAATATGGTATCCTACACACACACACAAAAATAAACACATACTCAAAATATTCAGATGGTCCTGTTCTGACCAAGAGCTCACAGTGGGCTCTGTGTACCACTTCAGAATCCTCAGGGAGTACTGGTTTCCTGTGTCTCCCTTTCTCAGCTGCAGCTCTGGACAGTTTGAGTGGTCCATGCCACAGAGGACCACCAACAGAACCTGTGATAACAAGGACACTGGGAGAGCAAGAGTCATAATTTCTGGTGAGTCACATATTGGAATCAGCTAATTATAATCAACTCRTTGACACAGAGGATTTCTTCCACCTGAGACTGATAAATACAAGATTTGATACAAAAATTCRTCTCTTGCCAGGATCCAACATTGAGAAACAATTTATGAGGGCTGAGTCCATTAGTACAACCATATTTACTYCCTCTAATTGGTGCAAGGTCCAGGGCAACAAAATGTCACATCTACAAGCACATTTTTACAATCAATCACCAAAGTTCAGGAAAGTTATTCACCACAAATACTATTTAACAGCTTCTCTCCATTAATGTGAATTACACCCTTCTTAACCTACAGGATTAGGGCCTTTTACTGTGCAGTCACAACACACCCTTGCAGCAAGACTGAAGCCACAAATCAACAGGAAGTTGACTTTGGTAACTGCTATATGAGAAACTTCGGCTTTGCTTTTAGGTTTCCAGCAAAAATGGTCTCTTCTAATGTTGGGTTTATTTTGAGGCATGTGTTTGTTTTCCTTACTGAGTAATTTAGGGATTTTTGAAGTCTCCGTTAAAAGTTCCAGGAACTTTTCTGTGGCCACGAGTTAGTTTTACAGACCTGAGAACTGTCATGGACACCATGGGAATCCCTTTAATTAACAGRAGAACTGTAAAAGGATTCTTTCTTCTTTTTTAATGACCATGGTAGAATAAATAATGTGAAATAATTGCAGTGCAATATTCTCTAAGCCAGACAAAATGTTCCTCTGAACTGAGAAGAAGTCTTTTGAATYCTTTGTCTTTTTAATTTTCCTTGCTTCCTGCATGGCATACTAGGTAAATGACCAGCACTTGTTCCCAACAGTTGCAGGAAAAACATTTAGGGTGCCTGAGGGAAAAGAACTACAAAAAATGCACTTTATTGAAGGGCTGTTTTTCATTACAGAAGATGGATTAAAATGATAAATTATGATGTAACTAAAAAGATTTTATAGATTGGGGTTTATGATATCACGTAGCACTCCTCTCCCACTTGGAGCAGGTTTTCAGACTAAAAGCAGCCAATGATGACACAGCATCATTACATAGTAATAGCTCACTTTACCATAARATCAGCAGATTCATGATGAAAATTAGTGATAGGTTAAATCCATGGAAAAAATGGGTTCAGCTGAACTCTGGTTAATGAATCTAAAGGTCATGACATCTCTGACAGTGTGAAAAGAATATGCTGCAACAAAGGTCCCAGAACATCTCTGAACTCCCCTTTAGCCTTCAGATAACTGGCACAAGTGAGTGGAGAAAGCAARCTRGCAAGGCTGTGGAAACAGCTACAATCTAATGAGTTCAAATGGAAAAAAAYCACTGAGGGGAAGTTCCTTAAAATKAATTCATATTCGAGTGATTTCCCTCCYAAGAAAGTGTAAAGGGGAGGGAATGGAGGAGAGAAAAGTGAAGGGGAGGGGAAGGAAGGGAAGGRGAAGGAGCAGAGGGGAGAAAGTCTCATTGGTTAGCAAATAACTTCCTTTGTTCCTGACAAAATCTAAATAAAATGTTCAAACCTGGATACCTGAAGGCAGACTACCAAGACTATCTCTAGACAATTAAGTATAAAGTCAAGTTTTTGTAACCTGTCCACAGAAGGATCCCTCCATTCAGCCATGCACTGTGTGGCTTGCACAGAGACTGGCAGAAACCAGGGCTTGAGCAGAGATGTGCCCTTCAGAAGCACTGTCAAGCATCTCCCAATACAATTAATGCACAAAATATACACTGTAGAGTTATGAAACGTCTTTCCCCTCACAGAGGAGAGTGCGTGGTCACATTTCCTACCCAAGACCCACTATTCAATGCCTAATTTAATGCACAATTCTGTCCTGCATAAGATAAGAATCTTGGACAGCATTGCAGTAGTCCATTTTTAGTTGTTTACACATTTTGGCTATTTTCCTGTGGTTTGACCTGTCCAGTCCTCAACTGCAAGTTTAGATGAGAACTTCTATGACACCAAAAAATAATTCCAGGTATATTTCTAAATAGGCACTGATTATTTTCTGCTTCATTTAGACAAGTCAAAGACAAAGACAGAGCTTCACTRATTCCTGGATTAGGCAGGTGGAGATTCGCCTAACTCAGGGCAAAGCAGTGGGATTGCTCCAAACTAGAGAAGGTTCACAAAGGGAAAGCAATCCCTCATAGAGGTTGCACTGGCTTCTCTTGMTGCAGTAATACATTTCTCCCATCAGAAAGGAATCCTATGAAGGTGGTGATATATGCTGTTCATAAAATTATTTATTATAACAAAATCCTTACTAAAGGGTCCCTGCCTCTCCCCAGGACTCTGGTGAAAAATACCCTTCCCTTTTCCTCCAGGGGGCCACCAGTTTATAGCCCTCACTGCTAGTGCAGGAGCTTACTACTGCCATAAATTATAAGGGCTTAGTTAAAATTMCACAAAGTTACTGTTATAAGGCATTTATAGCCATGAGCTTTATCTTCAGGGAAGCAAATTCCTTTTTTTTCAATGACTGGAAATTACCTCGAAGTGTGATGACATCTATACCAAAATCAATGAAGGCAGCTAGGATACAGTTTCTGAGATGCTGGTCTTGGGTGAGTTTTCTGTCACAAAGGGGCATCGTTTGAATATTGATTCAAAAGCCTGAGAGACTTTGTTGGGTGCTTGATGGTATCAATGTGAAGATTTTTGCTAGCTCTCACTACTGACCTGGCTTATCCACACTCTCATTCCTGAAGTATGTTCTTTTATGCGAAAACTTATGCAGCAAAATGGAGATTAGAAAACCAGGACATAATATAAAATGCTAAACCCCCCTGGACTAAGCAGAGGATGGAAATCTGTGGTGATCTGAGAAAGAAAAGGGGGAGATTGGCCAATTTTATAGTGAAAAACAAGTCTAGGACAGTTATGATGCAAAGTCTCTCCTGAAGTGGAATAGATGRGAAGTTGAAAAACTTCTCCCACTGATTTTTGACAAAAGAAATTCGACAGACTTTCTGGTTCAATTCTGCAGCTGCTGAAAGAAGCCATAGCCGAGGCTGTTGCATCCTGCCAGACCAGAGGCAAATACCCACTTGGCCCAACAAAAATGTTTGCACTACGAGCTGCTGCGTCTCTGGGATTTCCTGTAACTGCTAGCAGACCTTTAAATATCACGAGACTCGCAGGCCAGAATTTTCAGAGGTGCTCTTAATTCTGCAGCTGGACAGCAAATCTTCACAGCTTGGAATATTCCACAGCAAGAAGCTGTGCTGGGGTTTTGCTCTTATTACAAAGATATGTTGCAATGCATAACGTGACTGCAAACTTGTGTACAGGGTCAACAACTCTGAGAGGAACTGGTTATAAGAACATAAAGATTCCTCATCGCCTTTACAACTCTGACCCTTGAGAAGGGACAACTAAAATGCTCCGGAGAAGGAATTAATTTTTTAAGAATGACCCTTAAAATAACTCAGATGCCTGTTTTCTCTGGTTTGTTGTAAAAGATTGTGAGACTGTGAGAAAATGTCCTATCCATGGAAAACCTGGTTTCCTATCCAGGAAACCACCGGGAGATTTTCTGTAAGAAACATTGCTCTATGACCACTAGGAGGCAATCCGAAAAAATCCAACAAAATACTCCTTAGGAATATCAGATCAGATTAGCAGGAAATAAAAAATAACTACATAAACTATATGATGCTTTAAACATWTTTTAATTCAAATTCTCTCTCTGAAATGTCCTTTTCATGACAGGACCTTCAATGTCATGAAAGAAATGAGAGGATCGGAGAGCATGGCATATTTTAATGCCAGTATCATTACTTTCRAAAGCTGATTGTGCACTCTCAACTGCTCAAAACCCTCTCCAGACCCAGTCATGTTACAGCCACTCTCAGTCACAATTATATACTTCTCTTTGTTTGCTATGGAGAATGGTTTTAATTTTCAGCCTCGCTGGGTCTGTTAAATCTTGAYCATTATCAATCTAATTCCCTGATGGGCCAATCTGTAATGAACCTTGGCTCCTCCTGTTGCTGGATGGTTTGCTTCTCCAAGGAATGGTTCTCCCTGGTAGTAAGTTTGAAGCAGTAGTACCTTCTTGTCATGGGCCACTCCAGTCCTCTTCCAGTTAAACTTCCAGAGTTGTGTTGAAGAGGTTTGTTTACTTGGGAACTCAAGCAGACGTTTGAGTAGGATAAGAAAGAACGCTATGCATTTAAACCACTTTCKCTGCATGTGGCTGTGCAAAGATTTCTGAGAAAAATAATGGAAAATACAACTTTGGGACAAGGTTTAATGTTCTGAAAGCAATTGACATACACTGAAAGTTCTCCTATCCTTTTGAGAGTCCTTTTGATGATGAAACTCATCCACTAACTCCCTTCTGATCAAAAGGAACATGTCAATTTGTAGGGTGAAGATGCTAAGAAATAATGATCTTACCATGAAAAAAGAATAGATTTTGGGGGAAAAGAAAAGCTTTTTCCCTCYTAGATGATTATTTGTAGCACTTTGTGCCAATTTTTACAAGACACTTCAGAAAGAGCAAGCTGTTCCACGTTCAATTTGGATTTTGAGAAAGGAGGTTACACTGTYACACTCAAAGGAACAGCTACCTGTTTTATAACATTCATAGATAGACTCTAATAGAATGTTTCAGTGGAAAGGATCTATCAGGATGATGCAGGTCAACTGGAGATGCTGTGACTGTAATAAACCAGGCTCAAGTCAGTTATTCAGCTAAATAAATAATATTGACTTACCAAAGTTCTTATATGAACTTAAGGTCTCTCAGTTTTCCCTTCTGCAAAGTCAAAAATACTTTAAAAAAAGTTCACAGCTTTACCTTGCACAAGAGTTGAATTCTTTTTACTTTCTGGCTATGAAACACAGACAAGGTATATCACATCTGGCATRATTTATGAGCCATCAAAATTATTTCCTAAGATGGTTTATGTGACACAGGGATATTTATCATAAGCTCACCCTATGAAGAAAGAGAGATGGAATGTGTCAGAACAGTATGCAAATATCAAGCGCAGAATGCCTGCTGCCATGAAAACTGTTTGAACACCGTCCCTCATGCCCTGAAACTGCTCACTTCTGACCCAAACATACAAAGATCAGTATAACTAAGAGCTAAAATCAGCATTCCATATGTCCTTGCTCCTTGCAGCATCTTTGCTTCCCATCCTTTAAATTTTCAGTAATACGCAAATTCCCGAAAGAAGGTACCAGGTACCAGGGTACTTTACCATCCTGTTTAGCTTTCTTTCCTCTCTTATTTTTTCTCTCTACCACGTTGCCATTTCTTTTCATTTTTACAGAAACACTGGCTTTACATAAACATAAACTAAGAGTGTTAATAAACATGGGCTGAAAATCCAWCTTCATCCAGAATTACAAAAAAAACCCAGATGCGTTTGTTATAAACAGATGCCTGGCCAAGTTCATCTTTGCTTGCAGCTCACTTYTATTCTTGACCCAGGATTTAGGGGTTTAACAAAGCAGTCAGGAAAACAAACACAAACATGTGGGTGCCTCCAGTGCACCCCCAGCAGGAGCAAGGGAAAGTGTGGTTTGTGCTGCAGTTCTGCCTCGATTGCCGATTTTGGGTGTTGGCAGGGCACCATCTGTGCATKCATCTTGAAATTTGGGAGGACCCCTTGCTGCAGTCTTAGACTGCAGTGGAGAGGTCACTCCTGATGTACAACAGTTTAAGATGGAGTAGACGAGAGGGCTGTTTGGGTTTGTGTCCAGAACTGCACTGTGAGCACTGTCATAAAGACAGGCCTTGGGGCTGCAGAAAGAGAGACACTATTCCCTTTGTTGTCTTGAGTCACAGTKTGTTGGCTTTGCTTGGCCCAGTTTTGGAAGTGGGGGGTAGATGGCTCCTGTGAGAAGCTTCTGGAGGCTTCCACCGTGCCCTGCAGAGCCAATTGCTGTTGGCTCTGAGGATGATGGACATGCCACTGACCAAACCTGAGCCARCTGGAGATGGTGGTTGTGCCTCTATGAAAACGTATTTGAGAAGAAATTAAAACAGAGGCTGAGAGGAGGCTGAGAATTTGTGAGAGATATAGACACCAARGTCAGTGGAGAAGGAGGGGAGGAGCTGCTCCCTTTGCTCTCTTCTGCCCAGTGGTGGTATGGGGAGAGTGAGTGAGATGGTGTTGTGTGTGCCTGGCTTTGGGCCAGTGTCCGAACCATGACACAGGATCACCAAACTCATCTTGGAGGCACGTGCACAGCTAATAAWGTCAACTAAGTCTGCTCTGGACACATGCGGTCAGATTCAATCTGGATCATTTCTGCCTTTTTCTTCCACATGCAGCAACCTGTTCTTGCCTGCTGTCAGAAGAAATTTCAAGTCACCACTTTGCAAAGATCATTTTGTTTTGCTTTGCAGACCTTTGCTGATCTTTGCTTACTGAAGTTCAATTCGTACAAAAGAAAGAAAATTGAATAATCATTCCTAAACTCTGCACTAAGGAAGATTTTCCACATCCAGAAGCCAAAGGACAAATTTTCCAGCGCATAAGCAGTGCAGAATGTAAACAGCCAACTCTGCAGTCCTTTTCAAGCCCTATGGAAGAGGGATGTCCCTACTGGCCAAATTTGCAGCAGGAGGATGTGGCAGGGCATGTGTTTTGATGTCATTTCTGTGGCAAGTGCACCTGGGGAAGAATAACCCCAGAATGTACCAGTGCAGGCTATGGGCTGATCTTCTGGAAAGCAACTCTGCTGAGAAGGACCTGAGGACGTTGGTGGACAATGGTCCTTGAGCCAGCAGTGTGCCCTTGTGGCCAAGAAGGCCAATGGCATCCTAGGGTACRTTAGGAAGAGCATTGTCAGCAGTTTGAGGGAGGTGTCTCCCTCCTGTCTCTCTTCTCAGCACTGGTGAGGCACATCTGGAGTGCTGTGTCCAGTTCTGGGCTCYTCAGGGCAAGAGAGACAGGGAGATCCTGGAGCAGGTCCAGTGGAAAACAGTGAAAATAATTAAGGGTCTGGAGCATCTGTTGTGAAGAAAGGCTGAGAGAGCTGGGTGTGCTCAGTCTCAAGAAGCGATGACTGGGAGGAGACCTCATCAATGTCTAGAAGTGTCTGAAGTGCCAAGCAAGAGGACAAGAGGCAATGGGCAGAAACCGAAGTACAGGAAGTTCCACCTGAAGGTGGGTGAGAATTTCTTTACTGTGCAGGTAACTGAGCAGGTTGCCAGGACAGACTGGAAAGTGTCCCTCAGTGGAGATATTCAAGAACCACCTGGATGCAGTCCTGTGTCATGGGCTCTAGAAAGACCCTGCTTGTGCAAGGAGTTTGGTGACCCAGTGTGGTCCCTTTGAACTGAGCCGTTCTCTGATTCTGTGATTCAGTGGCTAGGAATTTCTGAGCTGCTYAGTGAGGTTTGAGTGCAAAAATGCCACCAATTAAACCCACAGGCTATCATGGCTGGACCAAAAACTCAAGACTAGGAGATTCATTGAACCCTTGCAAAGATTAGCCAATTAGACAATGACAAAATCCTCACAGACAGTGACAAATTCTCAAAAATTGCAAATAGTACAAGCAAATGGAACCTGTTTATCATCAAGCATCTGTTTGCAGTCTGTTTTAATCATGGAATGTTCAGGTTTCCAAAGAATGGAAGCTGAGGTCATAGTTATATGCTCTGAATTGAAGAACAGATGCCAGGTGATGCCTGCTGGGCATGAACGTGTTGGTAACCTTCCGCATCAGAGAGGGAAATGAAACCCAATACAAAAGGCATTAGCAACAAGACAAGTGATCTATTTCTCTGCAAGCAAATCTRAAACCATTTTACATTCACTGGAAACAGGACAGAAAGGATTCTGGGGCCTGATTTCTTACCCCATGCTAACAGTCTTAAGACATGACAGAAACCTGGCAAACTTGACTTTTCCACTTTAAAAAAAGATGCATTTCCTTAGGGATGGAGTTGCCTCATGCTGGTGACAGGGTGACAGAATATACTGCAGTGATTTTAAATTGAGCTCTTGACAATCTGTAAAGCTATATTCTGGATCATCATGGCAGCTTGTTCCTGCAGCTGTAGCCCGGATTGCAGTCCTCTATCTCCGGAGCATGTCCAAAAAGGGGCTGGAGTGCAAATCATATAATGAGGGGCTGAAGGAGATGCAGTGCTCAGCCTGGAGAAAAGGAGGCATGGGGGAGAACCTACTGCTCTCTACAGCTATTTAAAAAGAGATTGTAGCGAGGTAGAGCCTCATCTCCAATAACAAGTGACAGCACAAAAAGGAACAGCCTCAAGTTGTACTTTTTTGGCACCAGACACAAGCAATGGCAAGGGAATGAAAGTCATCCTGTTAGGAAGGCAGTCCTATGAAACCTCACCAAGCATGGGGCTTGGGTCTTTTCTATGTGTTGACATGTTCCAATACTCACAGAATCAGAATAGTTTGGGTTGGCAGGGACTCTTAAGATCACAGAATGATTTAGGTTGGWAGGGAACCTAATGATGATTTCATTCCAACCCCTCTACCATGCGTCAGAACACTAGACCAGGTTACTCAGAGCCCCATCCAGCCTGGCCTTGAAAACCTCCAGGGAACTACTATCCCCAGCTTCTCAGGACACTGTTCCAGTGCCTCACCAGCCTCACTGTAATGCCTACAATAAACTGAGGTATTCTTGCTATCCCACCAGTATTGTGGGCAAAACAATAAACAGCAGGATTTTGTGGTGTTGCATTCCACAGTTAAACTGTCTGTGAGTACAAGTCCCCACACTYGAGCCTTCCTGACACCATCCTCATTTTGACTTTAATATGTAGTACAGATTGAGATGAAATATCAGACTTCTTCTGAGCAAAGACACCAAAAGTCTATTTCTACCACTGCTCATCCATTGATTTACCTGAAAACTATCCATGTAGTTTTGATTAGTTTTTCAGCCAGTTCTTGYAGTTGAAGGAACGGGACAAATGACAAAAGAGAGGCATCAGGGAAGGATGGTTGGGTGTGGGGACAATTCCTGGCCTCCCAGATTTTGGATTTCTTTAGATGAATGTGTATTTATGGGACAAACATGCAGGGGTAGTGAGATTGAATTTGAAGGCAAGTGTTGGATAACACCAAATGTTGGAGACAACAGCTTAAACACTACCTAAACACCTTGCCTGTTGCACATAGATGCCCCATCTCTGGCAGTGCTCAAGGCCAGGGTGGATGGAGCTCTGAGCAGCCTGGTGTCCTGTAAGAATCTCTGTCCATGGCAGAGACTTGGAGCCAGATGATCATTAAGTTCCCTTCCAATCAGGCCATTCTATAATTCTATGATTTCATGATCCTATGTCCATAATTGTGGACTGTACGAGTTGACATGTGAAAGGTCTGGCATGTGAAATCACCTGCACTCATCCCTTGCTCCTTCTCAAATAAATCCCTTCACATCTCTTCAGCTGTTAACCATGGAAGGAGGAASAGCAGCATTTTCTCGTGTTGTGATCCTTTTTGTCTGTTGATTTCTTCACTRAGGAGAAAGTCTGTCCCATAATGTGACCCAGCAGACCTGAACAGAGATGTTTGATTTCCAATCCTAAAGGTACTTAAAGTAAACCCACCTGTCAGTTTCCACAGCTTACAAGATGCACAAATATTGCAATTTGCCTTTCAACTTCCTAATAAATTTGGACACYGCTGTTATGGTAGTACTGAACAGTTCAAACTCTGCATCTTGATCACTGACCTCACGCTAGGCTGGGAGTTTAACCTATTCACTTGTTTTCTCAGCACTGCTATTTATGACAATATTCAGGCTCCAAGCACAGTTAGCTCAACATGATTCTCCTGCAACTGGCATTAAAAATTCAGTTYTCCTGACTCACAGTGAATCAGTATGATAGAATACATTACTCATCAGCAGCTGGACACCTGAAGGGCTTAACTCMGTCAAAATATGGATGGAGAAGTTCAAAAAAGGAAGCTAGATCAAGTAACAACATGGATATGGCCCACTGTTTTCTAAAACCTATGTCTCATAGACATGAATCTCAGCTATTTCTCAGTTAATGTTCTGCCTACTGCATGTTGCCTGTCTGCTAGCTTATCTCATCTTGATAGAGACTAGAATAATAATCAAAGCACAATAGCTAATATCCTTCCCAGGATTTTCATCATAATTAATTATCACCTCTCTGGTTATTCTTGTAATTCATAGAAGTTACTAATGCTTTTTTGAATTTAAGTAGACCCCTGGCTTCAAGATCTTTCCTTTGCAGTGGATTCCACAATTTCATATCTTGTGAAATTGACATCTTTAATTTCTGTCTCTGCCTCTGAATTTTTATATTTGGAGGCAAAAATGTCTATTCCTCCATGTTAAATCACTCCTCTATTTTATGTTTTCTATCACCTGCCATTTGTCCTATCACCAAAAAAAAGCTATTTAACTTGATCTAAAAGTTAAACCTCTGCAATTTATGCCCTTCTCCTACATTTCAGCCAGTTCCTGAGCATTCACACATGTCTAGTACCTACTAGGGACGAATCTCTATCCTACGGAACACCTTTATTGAAATCACTGTCTGAGGGCCTGGTTTATAGAAATTTATTTCCATGAGCTTTTCATAATATTTGGATGAAGAAAAGTTCTCCTTCTGTCTTCACCATTGCTCTTGAATTTAACCCTTTATTTTAGAGTAGCTTAATTCTAAATGAAAGTGCCCACACATTAATTCTGTGTAATAAATGAATTTCACAAACTAATTCAGATCCTATTGTGTGAATGTCTCCATGAAATGGTTTAGAATAATATCTGTGAAATACATTTTTTATATATATATATAAAGAAATTACTGGATGCTTTTTTCTTTTATATCTATCACCCAGAGGCAGTAATGACAAAAAAACCTGAACAGCCCTGAATATTTCACAGCTTTAATACCATGAAGTATTTAAAGATCAGGTTCTGCTCTTTCTGAACCTTATGTGTGCTGCTTCCCTGTCCCCCCATCCTGAGCAATAGACATGTCCTGCTGGGGATCACCCTGCAGTCTGACACTGCTGACTTACCACCCTCCTACCAAGGGTTGCCAAGTGCTTTTGTCTGATTTCTKCCATCACCTCTGCTAGTCCCCCTCATCTGAGAAAGCAGGCTTCTTCCTGTGCTGTTTTAGTGTTATGGGTAAGGAACCTGAGGGACACAATCCAGCCGTGGTGTGCGTCATCACCTCAGAAGGAGATCAGTGATGTTCTGTCCCTGACATCTCACAAATTTACACCAAAGTTGTTGACATTCATAAAACCCTATGAACTTTAGGAACCTGTAGGTTTCCATTTCCTGCTTGGTGTGCAGCCATCCCACTGTCCTTAAAAGCTACTACGCATGAACCATCAATCCTCTTTCAGTTGCTGCTGTTTTTCTGCTGCTTGCAGATCTTGGCACTATGATTTTTGCCAGTCTGGTATTTCTGTTGCAGCTCCCATTAACTGGAACAAAAACAATCATTTGAAATTGGCAACTGTGATAAAATGAAATGTTTCTATAGAAAGCACTGTGCAATTATTTCTTGCTAATGCAAAAATTGTGGGCAGGATGCTCCTGTGAAGATTTTCCATTTAATTTGTATTGTGACAGACATGATTAAAAGGTGGACAAAATCAAAGCATCACAGYGTAAAAGTCAGAGCATAGAAAGGATAAGAGTTTAACTCTTGAAATAACACAATCAGATGGAAGCAGTGCCGTTGGCAATATAGATTAATTTTCCAAATTTTCCCTATGAAATCTTCCAGCAGAACTAGCAGTCATTAGCAGACTGCAGAAACAATTTGGCCTGTCTCAGGAAAGAAACTAGTTTGCTTTTTTAATGAATAGCCAAAGAAAAAGCTTCTAATGGCATAGATAGCAAGAAAAAAAAGAGAATGCATTAAAAATGGAATTACAATMGTTAATCTTGATGATTTAATACTTATTCCCAAACCCACTGAAATAAACAGTAGACAYCCAAGAAGCCTCAGTGGATTCTGAATAGGAACAAAAGATACAAGAAACCTATAATGCAACATGGGAACTTGAAATGTCTTGCTTCTATTTCAGATGTTCACTGACTAGTGTGTCAGAAAAATCCTGTTTTTCACATCTATGTCAGTTGGTATAAGAGCACATCTCCTATTACCTTTTCCCACAGACCCTGCCTCAGGTAACATTTAAGAGTTCATTGTGCACAGCAGGAATTTATAATGAGCTCTCAGCTTAAATTACCATCACTGTGGAAAAAAACCCCACCTCAAAACCCATTTGAAAAAAAAAAACAACAAAAAAACAACTGGTGTCCATCAAAACCAAATAGGAGCCCAGTGTTTGAAAACACAGAATAAAAGAGTAATAGACGTGACATCCCAAATCATTACAGTTAAACAACAATACTTTCTTCCCACTGAAAGAGTCTGGGACTTTATCACAAAGTAACATCACAGTCACTGGCATTCAGACTTTGGAGAATATCTACTTCTTTTCTAAACACTGGTGCAGACATAACAGGTTTGACAGCCCCAGGACCTGACCCGTACAATTTAGCTACACAACAGGAACAGTGCTGTCAGAGTGAGAGGCCTCTAGCTCTGAACCCCAGGACATCTGTGAAATAACAGTTTTTGTCTTTCTGCCCTTTAAAATAATTCAGTCAGTCTTAGTCTTACAGGGAAGAAGATTTCTGTACCTGTTTGAGATTGCCAACTTGATTTCCAGCTCTTGTTTCCTAAATTCCTAGCTGCTCTGTGTATATAGCAGATTTCATTTAAATTTAATGCAAAAAAATMACATCACATTTCTCTGTCCACTGCCTGATACGAAAAGACAATATTCATCTGGTGGTTTTGGAGGGGATAGCTTCACTTGAAAGAAAGAGAACATTTTCTGCAGCTTAGGTACTAGACCAAGTATCAGGCCACATGGAGTTTAAATGCACAGGACTTTGCTACTGAATTTACCATACATAATAGAATTAGAAAATACACTGTTTGGATGGCCACTCTGGAGGACACGAAGTGCAATCCTTTCTCAAAGCCTGAATTCCATGTTCAATCAGCTTCCTCTAAGCCTTCTGYAGTAAAGTTTTGAGTATCTCCAAGAATGGGGAGTGTACACTCTCTCTCATCCCCTTTATCAGTACTTTTCCTCTCTCAGAGGGAGATTTCTACATTGTCACAGTGCTTAGATGGCTTGGACCCCTTCCATTTTCTAACCCTTTAGTCTGTCCACCTAGGTAGMCGATCTCTTCCTATTTGTACAATAATAATAACAACAGCAAGGTCCTAAAAGCATTTTTAGGTGATTTTGTGAATCTTCAAGAATTGCCTGGTGACAGTAATTTCAATACCAAGTTGTGCAGGGCCAGTGTACAACCAGGAGACTCAGAGAGGTTTCAAACAAATGAATGGGGGTGAAAAAAAGGACATTCATTGGCCTTGATCAGTATCTCACCTGCTTGATATTACTAGGCTGTTGCTTTTCTTGTCTGAATTTTGCCCTGAAAATCCATACAGTGCAGTCTCAGACTGTTCTTACTAGAGAGGAACCACAACAAACATCAACAAAATCAATCATTGTGCGAAGAAGAGCTTGAGATGTAATCACAATCCATCTTGAAGTTTGATTAACTGCTCTAACAACTTGAGCAAGAAAAGAATAAGCCAAAAATAGAGAACTGCTCTACACAAGTATGGGATTGACTACCAGGTAAGCTAAAAGGAAGAAATAAGGTAGTATATTGTATTTCAGAGGTTAAGTCCCCAAAATCTGCTTTGCAACTAATTTTCTTCCAAACTATGGGGCTGTACTTGTTTGAGGCAGTTGCATTTTTTTTTTCCTCCCCACATAAAACCTCGTAGAGAYACAATCCCAGTATTTCAGTTCATATCCACTCATTAACTTCTAAATGCATGCTATGATGAATAAAGCATCAGCCTGAATTCTGTCAATGCTCAGCTTCCCATSTCTGGGAGATTTTAATACCTTTTTAAAATCACTTCTACCTGGTACAAATTCAAGCACAGATTCTTAACTGTGTGCTGCAATTTAAGAGAGTCTTCCTGTTGATCTCAAGGCCCATGTCCACATGTTTACTGACAGACRGAACTGCTCACAGGACTGATACAGCTGACAAACCATCTGGTTTGATGCACTGCCCAGGATATCAACATTTCCAAAAAATAGTTTACAGAAATGGCCATTGGACGGCAGGAACTGTGGGACTTAAACAAATAATCAGAAAACTAAAAGGCAGGACAAATACAGCATGACTCACGCAAGCATTTGAGACCAAGAAACATGATTTGAAGAAATGCCTTGCTTAAGACTCACACATCAGTGTGACATTGGTCTGTGTTCTGAATTTTCCATTGTCCATTGTGCAGCATAAAATCAGATTACAGCTTGCTTATGATAACATTATTAGTTACTTTTACAGTTTCTGAGCAAGATTTTTACTAATATATTCAAGAATATTCATAAAAAAAGCTGTATCTACATATAGAAACCAAACATAATTTTTTTTGTAGAAATATGCAAAATGTTAGAACTCTGCTGAGGAGATTTCACCTACAAAAACCCAGAGTTAACGTGTATAGTAGTGTGAAACTGCTGTATACTACCTTTCCATGAATAATATTATACAAATTATATAGCTGTAATGTCAGTCTTGAACCAGTACTCTCTCAGTGCCTGCCAGAGGAGGATGTGACTGTCTTTGAAGTGCAGGGGTGATTAGAGACATTTTCCCTTTTTTTTTTCCCTTCTGCTGTCCCCTGCATTTGCCATCACTTCCTCTAAAATTTTTCCCTACGCTTGCCCACTTCTCCCTTAAATTCCTGTCTCCTTTCCCAGCCACCCTTTCTGTGATGCTGGGCTAAAGCTTGTTGGGACCAGGAAAGTCACCAAGAGCCAGAGAGGAGCAGTGAAGAGCAGATTTTCCCTTTTCAGTAACTTTTCACTTGCTCTGTGTAATGAATTTTTTCCTCTCCTACAACTCCTTATGGAGTATCTTCACGCAACATATATATCAGAAGGGGCCACTGGGATCACAAATGTTGGGTAAATTTATGTGTGTATAATGAGAGAGAACTGTGCAAGGGCTGGTCCTCTCCCTTGCAGGTACTCATGCAGAGGAACACAGTGATGGCAACTAAACTACCTCAAAACTGAATTCCAGGTCTCTTCACCTGTCCTAGCAGGTGCTCCTACACAAATCTGAGATGAGCAGCTCTTGTCTCTAGTGGTGAAAACAGCAGTTCAATGAAGAGCCTTTCTGTAGCATGACTTCCAGCCCTTTCTCTAGTCAGATGACGTGTCTTAAGCTATCTTGGTGGACAGTTTCTTCTGAACAGCATCCAGCTCAAAATTACCATCTATTTTACTGGTAAAATTCYCTGACACTGCCCCTCACATATTAGAATCCTTGTGAATTTCAGGAGAAGCKACATGTATGTAATACTATTTAGTAAAACATCAAAAACTTGCTGCTTGCTTGCAAAAACAAGCATGTTACTCCAACCAGAGGGAACTAGGGATAACAAACCTACCCTCCCTGTTCTGGAAGCCCTCTGCAGAGTTCTTGCACCTTCTACATGCACATAAACCAGTAATTATTCAAGGAGTCCCCCAGCTGCAAATTGACTTACAGTTGGAACTGTTGGTGACGTCCGTCAGTGTTGGTGCCAGGCTGTACTGAACTGGCCCTTCAGAGGTGGCCCTTGCTGACAGTAAATGGCAGAAGAGAAAGAAGGAAGAGAAGGAGAAAAGAAAGGGGAGAAAAAGGGAATATTTAGATAAATTCACTGAACAGATATGCATCCACTGTTTTTTAATACAATCTCTTGTGGTAAATCCCTCCCCCGCTCCAACACACACTCTTTCAGGCACACAAACACACTGCTCAGCAGAAATCTGAGGAAAATTGTTGCCTAGAGTCCTTCCAAGGTATCCCATTTACTTTGGCTGAGTGTTAGCCAGGGGATCATTAAAGAGGATGGAGGGCATGCAAGCTGCAGAACTGATGATGCTGTTGCACCAAGTATGTGCAAGACTTCACYGGCAGATCAGATCTGTGCAGATTCAACTGTCAAGCCTGACTTTACCATTCAGCATTTCTTTAAGAACAGATGAATATATAAGACMTGAATGTCAAACATGAGCATGTCAGACCTGCTCTCCTGTTCATTAACAAACACTGGATGCAGCAGAAAAAAACATATGTTGGCAGCATTTCTCATCATGAATAACTTTTCCYTGGGAAAAGTGCAATTCAAATCCTCTCTGGAATTTAGGTCAGCAAGGGCTGTGTTATTAACCTGACATGTGCCTCCTTTGCAGGATGTCTTTGTGAATTTGCTATAGAGGGAACAGCCCCTGTCACAGAAGGTGCAGAGGTACAGGCATCACACGGCTCTGATGCTCTTCATTCCAGATGTTCTTGCCTGAGAGGCATCAGATGTGYACTGAGAGCCTCTCAGGCTGCAAGCATTTGAGATCAGATATTTTGACATTTGAGGTCATGCTCACTATGTTTTCAGTCTAGTTCTGCACTTTTGGTCCTTACTGCCTTCTCTGAAGTGCACCAGTAGGACCAGTGGGTATGTGTATTGTGAGCAACTCAAGAAATCTGAAAGGGTCATGAAGATTTTAACAAAGTTTCGATGCTGCTGCTGCAGTATAGCAAACCCAAGAGCAACCGTGGCACTTGACATGTAAACAGCAGAAGATTTTACCAATGAAGAAGAAAGGAGCTTGGCATTTATCCTCCAGTCAGAAGTCTCAGCCCAACTACTATGGCAACAGTGAGTGAGCTAAATACTATATTATAAATAAGCACTTTCTTWATTGAGTTCTAATCTTCCTTCCTGATTAGTTCTCACATAATCTGACTGGGTCATAYACACTACTTAATAATGAAGATGGATGATAAAAGTGAGAGTAGGTTTAGATCAGATATTAGGAAGTATTTCTTTAAGAGTGGTGAGGCACTGRAACAGGTTGTCCTGAGAAGCTGTGGATGCCCCATCCCTGGAAGTGTTTAAGGCCAAGTTGGATGGGATCCTGACCAGGCTGTTCTAGTGGAAAGTGTCCCTGTTCATGACAGGGGAGTTGGARCTGGATGATCTTTAAGYTCCCTTCCAGCCCRAACCATTCCRSAGTTCTATGATTCTATAAACCAATATTCACATTAGTTGTAGAATCTTTCAGAAAGGGCATGCAGAATTAAGTTTCCATTTGAGGAAGCATTAGAATCACACATAAGCATTACACCATCTAGACACACTCATTACACTAATTGAAGAGCAATTAATGTCAAGTTATTGCTGACAGACTTTCAAYCATTTATATAAATTCAGAGGAATACTGCTGAGGAAATTTATGTTTTGAAAGTGGAAAGACTGAAGAGAAATTTCACTTTTATAATCTCTACCTTGCAGCAGAATCAGCTAAACCTAAGTATAACACCACTTCTCCAAATTCCAGAGTATTGTGAACTTTWAACTTATTATTCTCAAGTTTCTTTGACTGAAGATCCCAGTTTCTTKGGGCTTTTGTGTACTTATTTGTATGCTGCTGTTTATTTATATTCTGCCTGCAAGAACTTTTAACTAAAAGTTGCCAACAGTACAAATGCATTCAGATTCTTCAGGATTGCTAAATAATAAGCAAAAAAAAAAAGGAATTTGGTCATGAGCTCTTGCTGTTTTACAAGTGAAAAAAGCACACATTCTCTCAGTGAGAGGGAAGTGAGGTGAGTGAAATACAGGTCTATTGTTTTGTAAAAGATACATTCTATTCAGAAGTACTCTTTATTCTGTGCTATTTTCATTGCTTTTCCAAAACAGCCTTCTCAAAAGTATTAAAAATGATCATGCTACCTATAATGCTAGGCTTTCATTTATTCCCTGTTTTTCTAAGAAAACGCTTCTAAGGTGTTCTTACTGCTTATAAAGCTTTTCCCAGAACTTGCCTGCCTTTATTCCAAGCCCTTTTGATCTCCAGCTTTTATTTAGGTTGTTCATGACTTTTCTTCGCACAATAGCTTTGATATCTCTAACTGCATATTATTTTAGCACTCATCCTTCTCAGATTGTTTATCCTCTCCTTTTCCTGCCTTTGCTTCCTTACTAAGGTGTTTCAACTGTCTAACATTCTTCAATAACTACTTCTCTAATGAAGTCTTTATTTCTTGAAACATTTCTCTCCATGTTAAAACTGAAACAACTCAAATACAAGGCTTGTAGAAGCCTCTCTGCYCAAATGCTGTGTTAACACATTTTGCTACCATATCATTCTGTGAGTCTGTTGAAGGTTTGCTCTTCAAAGCAAGAAATAATAAACCAAAAGGGTTTTATTTTTTAAGGTATAAACAAATGTTCTGTCTTTTCAGTGCTACTGAAAAATGCTGATTATCTTCATTTGTCAACACTGTTCTTTTGAGATTGAGAATTGCTTTTTCCTTTCTTCAGGGAAACAGCAAAACTATTTCACAAGTCCAGAGGCAATACCGCACTCTAAAAGATGCTTTATATACCCACAAAACCACTTTCAATTAAAACAGCGTTTATGATTTCAGCAGCTGTTAAGGTTTTCTTTTCTTTTTTTTTTTATGCACTTATTTGCTTCCTCATCTTAATACAAATGAAAAGTAAAGAAACACTGCTCTATAGAAACAATGCAAAGTTCAGACAAGAAGAACAACAGCCTTGGTAGTTTGTGTATAAAAGTCTAAAAACTTGATCCCTTCCTGCTCAAAATCMAAAATATTAAAGCCATTAAACTTGCATTTTTTATGATAGGTTRTGATTTGTAAGGGAGGGTTAAGAAGAGAAGGTTCAAAGTGATCTACTGCTCTCTTCATCTGCCACATGGGAGGGGAGAGAAAAGACAGAGACAGACTCTTCCAAGAGATGCACAGAGAAAGGGTGAGACCCATCAGGTATAAGATGCAACACAGGACATGGACATGACAACTTAGGAAATTTTTTTCCCCAAACAGGAAGACTGCCACTGTAGCAAAATCTTTGGGATGTCATGTGTATGCCGTTCCTGGAGCTATTTAAAAAATAGCTGATCACTGTGTGGAGAACTAGCTGGACTAGTACTGAGGARGGGAAGGCAGAGACAACCACCAGTAAAAGTCCTTTTTCCAGCTAAAAAAAGAAAAGTAAATTTAGTTATCTATTACATTCTCTTCAYGTTTCACATGAAGTGCTCTGTATAATTCATCCACAGGTAGCTGGAAAGAACAGTATGTGCAAAATACAAAACAGAATCWCAGGGGAACCAAAGCGGCAAAGAAGATGCTGTGCTGGTGCAGATACAAAAGTCAAGAAAAAAGCCATGTAGAGAAATTGTAGCCCCCAAAATCTCTTTCMGTGAATAGCCTTCTGCTCAAGATATGAATCAGGAGTTACCTACTTCAATTTTGAAAAGATGGAAGCACAGTTTACACAGTGCTAGATGAGTGTAATTCTGGCCCCTGAAAGTCAGCAAATTGCTGGGTATCCTGGCAATGCACATCCAGCACAAGCAGGCTTCCTCAGGCCTCTTTGGCAATAAGCCAGCATTCAGCGTTTCACCTTCAGCCTCCCAAATTTGCATCACAGTCAAGAGAGAGGASCCAGGGCAATAAAAACAGCAAGGAGTTCCCTCCAGAGCAGAAGGACAGCCCAGTTGGAAACACACACCATCAACTGATTTCTTCTTACAGATTCCTCATCCACCAAATGGTCCATCTATCAGATCCACGTGTCTTCAGTGTAGAGACAAAGATACTTTTTGGCAAATGCTTTGCATAGACCAAGGTAGATGGCATCAGTCACTCTTATCACAGAAGGCCACCAGATTTCTCAGGCATGATTTACCTTTAGTGAAGACGTGTCTTCCATCACTAATCACATTCTTATGTTCCATGCATCTTAGCATATTTTCCATGAGGATCTGCTCTATATCTGGCAAGACACAAAGACAAGAATGGCCAGCCTGTAGCTCCCAGGTCTTCCTTTTTTTTTCTTTTTAAAGATGGGCATTATATTTCCTCTTTTCCAGTCAGTGGGAGCTTCATCAAACAGCCACGACTTCTCTATCTATCATATCTCTAAATATGATAGATTGTGGCTCAGCCTCTTCCTCCCACAGTTCTCTTTGGATTCATGGATGCATCTCATTAGAATTCATGGAATTCTGCACCTTCAAGTTCTGAGCATCTCAGTTTTTTCCATGATCCAGGTAATTAAGTGTCTTGTTTCCTTCTGGAGAGGGCCACATTTCTCCCTAGCCTTCCTTCAATCACTGATGTACATATGGAAGCTTTTCTTGTTGCCCTTGACACCCTTGACCAGCTTAAATTTAATCAGGGCTTTAGCTTTCCTGTCCTGGTACCTGGCTGCTCAGACAGTATCTCTGCACACCTCCCAGGCCACTGTCCTTGCTTTYACCCTCGGTTTGAATTTCCGTGTTTGAGTTTGTCCAGGAATTCCTCATTCATCCTGATGGTTTTGTCTCACTTCATCCTTATTCGAAGCATTGATCCTGAGCTTGGAGAAGGTGATCCTTGAATATCCACCAGCCTCTTTGGCCTCTCTTCCCTCCAAGGAGGCATCCCATAGAGGGGACCTTGACTAAGCAGATCCCTGAGGAGGCCAAATTCTGCTCTCCTGAAGTACAGAGTGGTGAGCTTGCTGTGTGCCTTCCTTACTGCCCTGAGGATCTCAAACTCCACTATTTCATGGTCACTGCAGCCTTGGCTTTACATTCTCCCCCACCTCTCCTTGTTGGTGAGAACAAAATCCAGCATCTCGCCTCTCTTCAYGTCACTTGGAGAAGAAAGTTATCATCAATGCATTCCAGGAACCTTCTGGACTGCCTGTGCTCTGCTGTCTTGTCCCTCAAGTGGATATTGAGGTGGCTGAAGCCTCCCATGAGDATCAGGGCATGTGAACACAAATCTGCTTCTAATTGTCTGTCGTGGCCAGGAGTTTTCCTGGTTGAGTCTTCCTGTAGCAGACCCCCACTATAATGTCACCTATCCTGGTCCTGTGGGCAGCTGCAGTCAGAAACCAATGCATGAAGTCTGAGAAACTCTGATGTAATGGCTTTCCTTTTGAAATATCTCCAAAGTAGAGTGGATTYTGCCTATTTTTGTTCTTTGTAAGTGTCACTGGATGGAACATTGTTGTGCTCATTTTGAAAATTAGAAATAAAAAGGAATGCCAACGAAATGGAATTGGATCAGTTTCTTAGTTCATTTACTGAACTGCTGGGACAGATAGTTCCTGGTATTTGTCAGCCACAGCTCAAGAAGAATTATTTGGTGACACCAGCCAGCCTAATTCTTATATGCATTTACTTTGGAGTGCATGTCTAGTAAGCCTGAAGTAAGTATGAAAGACCTCTGGATGCACCGAAACAAAAGTATTCCCTGCAAGTATTTTCTTCTTGCCTGGTATGAACTCAAAACAGGCAGAAACCCTTTCTTGTGACAGGTCTCTGATCAGTCTTTACAGAAAGGTGTGAAGTCCAGAAAATGCCACCTCTTGAGGTTAAAGAAAGTAAGGCTGATGAGGAATTATTTGATATCTAAGAAAAGATAAGCATTACAGGGAAATGAGCAGAGGTAATTTTTTCAGTCAAACATTGAAGTCCTTGACAGGCTTCTAAGCATGAATTGCTGGCTCAGGAGTCCCACAGCCACTAGTTTACAAAAATTTGGGCAATGCTAATGAACCAACACTGTGTCCTTCCTTTGTTTTTATTTTGTTTTACAGGATACTTGGCTCAGTGGATACTGGTCTTATCTGTTGTGACTGTTTCTATGTGACTGCATGAAGCTTCTGGATGTGATGATGTTTAGGATCAGGGCAACTACACTTAGTAATTTCAAAGAAGAAAGAAGTGTATGAAATGGAAATTAATAGTCACCTGTTTTGGCAGGAGTATTCATCTGCAGAGACTGAAGCTTTGAGATACCCTGCTGATAATAATTTCATGTCTTTGTTCTTACTTGGGGAGTGGGCACAAACTCCTTAAGTGTAAGGTGTAATCAGCAGAGTTTGTGAGAGAGGAARACAGTATCTCTCAACTGTCTGGAGACATAGGAGTCAAGAAGCAGGGAAGAGCTTGAAGAAAGTAAAAAAATAAAATCCCAGATTATTGGCACAGCCTTGTTTGCTTCATGATTGAGTAACAGAAAGATGAGACTGATTTCTTGTGTCATGAAAAAAAAGTCATCAGGCCACAGTCACTCTGTGGTTTTGTTTAACARCAAAAGGTTCAACCTTGGGATTAGTAATCAAATAGCTGCAAAGAGCACTTACACAATCACTATTACATGYAAGAAAAATAATTAATTTGAATTCACTTGCCAAAACATTATTCTAATTATAGAACAGCTGAACACAATTTTTCAAAGTAACCAGTGACTGCAGTGACTTTGGTGGTGGGAGAAAGACAGCCTGGGTATTTAGAGCTTGGTTTGCACAGTGTGCTAGGTCCACACACTTCGAAGACTCACCCACGGTCTTTTAAAATCTTTCTAAAAGCATACTTGGAAACAGAGAAACCTGAACTCATAGCCCACTTGAAAAAGTGTCTTAGATATCCTTCAAGTCTTGCTTTTCTACAGATTCCTACATCCCAACTGCCATCTGKGCTTTCAAAACAGCTACTGTCTGTGTCCTCAAAAAGCCCCCACCAGCTTTGCCCTAATAACACCCCTGCTACTTCTCTCATATCCATCTTCCATTGCACTGAAGCAATCACAGTCACTTCTGTTCACATCCCTTCTCCGTGACCAATCCATGTACATCCCYGCTACAAGAGAACCTTCTCCAGCAGTGTTGAATGCACTGGGTTAAAGCATAACACCAATTTCTTATCAAGTGCCCCACTTGACAGTCTTTGTGAAGGAGGGCAGTGATTGGGGTATTTATAAACAGTCCAAGCAATACAACAGTGTAGGGCATTCTCTCCAAGGGCACAGAGTTACCACTACAGAAAATTACCAGTGTTCTTTAACTCCGTTTAGCATACAAACACGTTTACTACAGTGGAAATTTCTTAAATGTTTAATGAAAAGCATTGTTTCAAATCCATTTTTAAGTTTTAACTACTAAAATAAATTCTAGTATATTCTCTGGATATTCTTACACACATCCTTATTGCAAGTAAATCTCATTTTCCTCCAAGAAGGASGTTTATACAGTTGCATTTGCTATAGTGATGTATCAGATGGGAAAAAAAGAATTTGAAGTTAAAAGACAATTTGGAAATGGAGGCTTGAACTGGGTGACTTCTAGTACAATGTTTTTACATTACTATTTTTCCATCTGTCCATCTTCACACTACATATGGCTGCCAAGCTGCAGGACCAAAGTATATTCTGCCCACTTTTTCATCATTCTTTCTCATTTTTATCTGCCTCACACAATTTGCTTGATGTGTTTACTTGCTCATTTAATGAACAAAGTTTTTATCATTCAGTATAAATAACAAAAAATTAAACTAATTTCAGCCTCTAAATTATTAAAGTCCAGACAAAACAGAGGAACGTATCACAGCTTAATTACTTCTTGCATTGTCAAATTATGTTTCACTAGAAAACAGAGAAAAAGGTCCTGATTTTGCAGACAGGGTATTGAAAAGTTACATATTTTTTTAAAAGGGCTTTTTCTAAGATTTTTCTCATTTTAACTGCAAACTAGTGACAAACAGTTCATGCTTTATGGGTGGAAACCCTCTTAGAACAGCTGTGCAGCTTGGGAAGAGCTRAGCTTTTTAAGAATCAAAATATAGAATGCAATACAATTCTATCTGCAGTATGGACAGCCTAAAGTACAACTTAAAGTGAGGCAAAAAAAATTAGTGTCCACAAACACAAGATAACTCCAGTGTTGTACATTTTTCTCCATTGCTATAATGGGTTCCATGCCGCTGAGTAGTTTTGCGAAACTTTTTTTGCCTGGCTGCAATCTGGTCAGAACTCAGAGCAGCTGTACCTACACAAGCAGCAGACTACAGCAGCAGCCTGTCAGCACCACTCATTTTGGTGGATGCCTTTCCAGTCCATTTTTATACAGTTTCTTAGCTTATGAAGAGTGGAGCTGAGCAGATACCAAAATGAGAAAAAAAGGAAAACTAAAAGAACCATTTTTTATCAGTGTGTGATCACTGCTGAACTCCAATTACTCTCTTCAGTAAAAGAAATTTAAAGAAAAATACTAAAACAGGTAGGTAAAAACTAAACCAGCTGTTATCAAACTGGGGCATGATCAAAGTCAATATGCTAAATGCAGCAGCCATCCTGTGCAGCTTCACAGATTCTCCCCACCACAGAAGCAGGGAAATGTGTGTGGCTTGTATATGTTCCTCAGAAGTTTCTTCACATGGGAATATTTTTAAAGGCCTTTAGACTAGTCAGAGTGTTTAACGTTGCTAGATATGCAAGGATGAAGCATGGATTAGAACTGACAGTCAGACTTAGCATTTTTAATCAGAATTAGTATTATAAAAATAGTCCAGAAGTCCGCAAGAGAAGGATTATGGCATTTCAAACAACCTGAGATATTCCCTATGATGTAGTAAGTGTCATTCMTTCTCTTTTCACCTATACCAAAATTAAACTAATTTGAGCATGCCAAGATTATTCACATTTTGCTGTGATACGTAATAACTCCTATCAGAGTAAGTGTTATAATTCACAAATGTTAATTAGTTAAGTTCTAGGACTCTCTGGGAGATAAGGAAGAAGGTGTCAGCATACCAGTTGTCTCACAGACTAAAAGCTTAAAGGCAACTGATGTTTGAGATGAGGAAAACATAGCCCAGGAGTTCCTCTGTCCCTTGTGCTGMTGATTTGCTGCATTTTCCAAATTTGCCAACACATGGATGGAAAAGGCCTGTTTCCTGGGACAACTCCAAAAACTCTCCCTAAAGCCTCTCTTCCCCAGAGCCAAACTCCTCTACCAGGAAGCAGCAGAACGTGTTTAGATGATGGAGAGTGTAGGTTCAAAAGTGAATTGAGAGCAGAGTGAACCCCCTCTCACAGGCATGGTGGGGAGTTTGGCCTCAGCTGCAGCAGCAGAACGAAGCCAATCAGGCAGATGTAGAAGGGCTTCACAGCAGCAATTGTAATTTTCTGTGATTAGTGGGAGTGGRGTATAGAGCAAATTAGTTTTCACTTGGAGTCAAAGCAAAGCCAGGGTATCTTCCCAGCAAGCTTATTCCATGTGTGCCATCAGTTGTGGCCTGAATAAAAACAGGAATTATTCCTGTAGTGCTGGATTTGTTGAATGAAGTGAGGAGGGTGTGCCACGGCAGGGATTAAATGGGATAATGACAAGTCTCTCACTCCAGCTGTAGGATGGATACATTTTAGACGCTTGGTTTCAAAGGGCGGGCAGGTGTGTGAATTAAATTGCAAGCATGCTTATTTTATCTGGGGACTGTTTGCTAGGCAAAAAGAAGTACTTTAAAATAAAGTTCGAAATATTTAGCTGATTGGATTAAGTGCCTCAGAGCTCCAGTGATGCAGTCATGGACTGGTCTGAAATAATGCCTCCTGATCCTGGTGCTCAAGTTTTCCTATTCATGGAAAGCAAGGCACTGCTGTAGCTCCTCTGTTCACTTTTTTTTTGTGTTCATCTAGCACAGGGYTCACTTCATGGTCTAAGCAGTGAAACCCTTAAGGAGAAAGGCAGATCCAGACTGAACAGACTCCTTTGTCTCCACTTACTCCCCTTCCCCATAACCTGTCTCTGAGTGAAGAAGGAAAATAAAGGCCTCTTCCTACACATATTTTGTCCCCAACAGTAAGCTGATACCCCAGGTCTGATAACATTTGACTGTAAGGCATGAAATCTTTGCCTTTTCCTTGGTCAGAATCTGGCTTCATCACGAGCAGCAGGTAACCAGTGTCATGTATGTAAACACATTGTCTGAATAGCCTTTGACTCACAGAGTYAGGAAAGATGGATATGTCAGTAACTTTGCCAAATGATGTTAGTATTAGTAACCTCTAGATCATCTTTTAACTTCTCTTCTTGCCTCAAAAAAAGGTCCAGAATCTAGAGTCATCTCCAAGCTTTAAGTAGACTTCAAAATATGATTCCTTWTTTCTCTCTAATGCACTCAATGGAAAACTCTGAAGACTGGTATTTGCGTTACTGGTTTCAGTTTTAATGTCTTTGCCCTATATATAAAAATATTAAAAGATTTTAGGAACAGGATATGTGATGCAGGTAACTACATTCATTTCCAATATCTGCACAGGCAAACATTCATCAACATTTAGTATTTTGGTGAACATCTGCGGCTGAARTTGTGCTCCCAGTTTTGTGCATTTTTCTGATGTTATGAACAAACCTCTCCATACCYGGACATTTAAAATAGGCATAAAGACTGGCAAAAGAAGTCTCTTGCATAGGCAATCACAGTCAGTTTACTCCCCAGCTTCTAAATGGGTTCATAGGGTTTAATAGGATGATTTATTGTGGTGTGTTGACCCTGTCTGGATTTCAGGTGCACACAAAAGCTGCTGTATCACCTCCCTCTCTAACTGGATGTGGGAGAGAAAATATAACAAACAGTTAATTAATTGGGATAAGGACAGGGAAGAGATCACTTGTTGATTCCCATTGGGGAAAAGAAGACTCAGTTTGGAGATATTAGCTGAATTTATTTCTAACTAAAAATAGAGCAGGATAATGACAAGTAAAACAAATCTCAAAACCACCTTTCCCCCACCCTTCCCTYCTTCCCAGCTCTACTCCTTATGGTCAGTTCACCACAGACTGTTTCTGCCACTGCTCAGGGAGAGGAGTCATTCCCATATTCCAGCGGAGGGTCCCTCCTGCAGGAAACAATTCTCCAGAAACTTCTCCAGCACAAGTCCTTCTCAAGGGCTACACTTTATGAACTGCTGAAACATGTGTCTCTTTTCACGAGGGAGAGTCCTTCAAGGATAGCCTGCTCCAGCATGGGTCCTTCACAGGGTCACAGGTCCTTCCAGAAACCTGCTCCAGCTCCTGTCTCCTGTGGGTCTGCARATCCCTGCCAGGACCCTGCTCCAGCACGGGCTCACAGGGTCACAGCCCCCTCTCTGGCATCCACCTGCTCCAGGGTGGGGCTCCTCCATGGCTGCAGGTGAATCCCTGGATCCCCATGGAACTCCATGTGCTGCAGGTGGATCCCTGCATCCCTGTGGATCTCCATGGACTGGAGGTGGATCCCTGCATCCCTGTGGATCTCCATGGACTGGAGGTGGATCCCTGGATCCCCATGGAACTCCATGACTGCAGGTGGATCCCTGGATCCCCATGGAACTCCATGACTGCAGGTGGATCCCAGGATCTCCATGTGCTGGAGGTGGATCCTTGCATCCCCATGGATTTCCATGTGCTGGAGGTGGATCACTGCATCCCCTTGGATCTCCGTGGGCTGGAGGTGGATCCCTGCATCCCTGTGGATCTCCATAGATTGCAGGTGAATCCCTGCATCCTTGTAGATCTCCATAGGCTGGAGGGCACAGCTCCTTCACCATGGGCTGCACCAGGGGCTGCAGGGGAATCCCAGCTAYAGCACCTGGAGCAGCTCTGTCCCGCCCCTTCTGCACCGACCTCGGTGTCTGCAGAGCTGTTCTTCTCATATATTTGCGCTCTTTGTTTCTCTGAGCATAATTACATCTGCGCAATAACTTTTTTCATTTCAAAGTAAGTTATCACAGAGGCGTTACCACCATGTCTGACTGGCTTGGCCTTGGCCAGCTGTGGGAGCTGATCTACATAAGAGATTGTTTGCTTACACTGGTTTTGTAGCAGATCAGTAATCCATACTTTAACTTTGCATTAAGCATTTAAAAAGATTAAGTTCTACTGAATTTGTAACTTAAAATTCCAGGTTTCTATAGAAACTAGATCTGTGCAAAGCAAATTAGGAAACTTCCAGAAAATATCCTGCTATGTACAGCAATACTCTTCGGACGATGTCATCTATTTTTCTTATTCTTTTTGCCAGTGTGTTCAGCTCCCTTTTTTTACATTTTTTTGTAAACTCGTTTCTAGCATGTTTTTGCAGATAATGCCAGACACTCAATCTGTCCACTTAGGTATTTCACCCTTAAARTAAAGTAGATATTTGAGTTCAGTAATCAGTGACATTAGTTTAGACCTTAAATCAACTAAAAACTGAAGGATACTTTGTATACTAACTTCAACAAAGTCATAAAAATAACTWCAGGTACCAGTTAATACACAAAGACTTTCTGATCTCACAGATTAAAGGGCCATTGCACACCAGAAGGCCAAAACATACAGCTTTCCATCTGAAATGGGAGTTGYACTTCAAGGACTTGGCTCTGGGAGCAGCAGTATGAGTTCAGTGGTTTTACTGCAAAGCTGTTTTGCACTGTAGCCGCTGCAGCCAATGAGGGATGGCGCACAGCCAGTTAGGCACCAGGAGAAACTGCCTCCATTCATCCACAAAGCACTAACACAGCTAATATTCCTGTAGAAATACATCCCTGGGCAACAATAAATATTTTATCTGCAATAAAAATCTATCACCTGCATTTCTCAAGAGGCTGTTGGAGCATCAAATAGATAGCTTTGAGCTGTAATGATAAATAATGGGCTTCATTTCCTTGCTTTACAAAGGATGAGATCAAACTGTACGGTACAAGGTACAGRAGCACCTATGCAAAATCACATCAGCTCTGCAGATAGTTTGAACTATTTAAGGAAGCACTTCTAGCTGGGGCATAGCTCTCTCCAAACCCTTTGTAATGCAGTGTTATGAGAACTACTGCCTTCTGCACAAGGCAAACAATTAACTAATACCTGATCCAAAAGAAAAATCCACCCTCTTGRTTTTTAAATCCATTCAGGGTCTGCAAGTTCCAAGTTTACAATTTCTGCAGTGGAAAAGATATTTTCTTGAAGCACAGAAATTATAGATTTCATTCTGTATGGACTCAACAATGTATCCTGTGTCAAACATGCACTCTCTAAAGTCAGTCCTCACAATGCCTCCTGCTTGAATTCTACAAAGTTTGGTAAGGGCTGATACTAATACTTTAGTGTTTCACTACCAGGAATCCTGTTCCCTCTGCTCAGCTGCCCACCTTCACAAAACTTGGAGCAATTCAGAAGTCTGGAGATCACAACCCTGCTGCTGATTTCACCTCAACTTCATCTAGACTTAAATGAAGGCATGGTACCAAAAATTACTGACTGAAGCAGCCACCTACGCATAACCTTCTGATCCTCATTTTCTTAGGAAACCAAAGCACAAAACCATGCTTATAATATTCATGATTACCAAAGAGGGATCTTCAGAATTTACATAGCCTTTTCCCAATTTAGTGTTAGTTTTGCAAGTCTGCAGACAATCTCAGCTGAGAATGTACCCTTTCCTGAACTCTCTTACCTCCTGAATAACACTGGCTGTTAAATGAAGGAAAACTCCATAGAAAATGAAGAAGTTATGTGTGGTAAACACGATTCTGTCTGGCAGCAAATATACATATACATATATATATATATATATATATATATATATATATATATACACATAATATATATATATACGTAAATTAACTTCATATTCTCTCCCGTTGCATGTTTTTTTGCACTGCAGCCTCCCTTAAGCACTAAATGCCATTAACTCTATCTCAGCTCATTTGTCTTCAATTCACTTCACTGTGACAATAATACTACACTTCTCTTGCACTGTGGGATGCCAGGTGCAGGGTCTCTGCATGTGCAGGCACTTTCTAACAGACCCATACCAATAAAACAACACCAAAGGCATAAACCTGTGAGAAAACACCAACAAGGTCAGCAGCAAAAAAGCTTAATCTATGAAGTACCAGAGGAGAACTGCTAGATTCCTCCACACAAGTTACTCAGGTGGGCTATAAGAAGGCTTCTTGGGCTTTTCAATGGGAGAAATAAGGGCAGAGCAGTTAAGAACAAGAAAACTTTGGAGAACCATACCRCCAATACTGGTGCATTCTGTTGGCTGAGCCACACCTGTGTAAAGTCAAAAAAACCTGCAATGAGCTGGAGTTCAGATCCACTTGGACATGCCCACAAGCCTTGTGCTTTGTGCCAGCCAGCTGCTCTACCATGGCATGAGTATAACCGAGCAATATTGAAATTCAGAAGAGTTACCTTGGGTTTTGATGGTAGCAGGGARAGATGGGCTTTAAGTGCATTTAAACACAGTTAATCCTTTTTCTTGGCTTTGATTTCTGCTAACTAGTCTTTGAGGGTCTGAAATTACACACAACTGATCTGCAAGAGACAGGTAGGCAATAACAAGTTTATGGAACTAACTTCTGATTAAAGGTATTGCGTAATTCAGTTGAGGCAGGGTGGAAAAATGGTAAGGGATAAATAAGGAAATGGAAAGAATTAGAAAGATGTAATTTCTTTTTTTTTTTTTTTTTTTTTTTTTTTTTTACACTGTAGAGCTTAAAATGATAAAACCCAGAGACCTCAGGCATGAGGTAATTTTTCCCCAGCATCCTACTTTCTAAAAATATCTTCTTGCTCTCTTCTTTCTCCACCTATTTAAAAGGACTGATGTCAGAGACTTCAGTTATGTCAACAGCTGCCCTGCCTCCAGTTTGCTTCTCTTTCCTACCTGTGACAGCAGATGCCATGGCTCTGCAAAAAGCAGTCACAGAGCTGCATCAGGACCTTCCCTTGAGGGAGGGGCCCTAGGAAGGAACTTCACAATAGTGCCATAATGCAGAAGAAAAAAAGCAGAAGGGAAACCCTGRCCAAACCCTAAACTTGTTCTTTCCATATACTCACATCTTCTATGCTGCAAAGCATGCAGTTTGCGGGACAATCTCAAAGACTTCAAAGTCTAAAAGAGGAGTGCAGATAACATTAAAAAAAGGTTGATCMTTTCTGGGGACTGTGGGATACACTGCACATCTTCAGGCACTCCATTTCTTATTATGCACCTGTTACTCAGGAGTGAATATTTACATTTCACAGTCAAATAGCGGCTACTTCATTTATGAAATATTGTGCATTCACCACTGTCCCTCCCAAGAGGTGTTTTACAGAGCGTAAGTCTGTCCTCACCAAACCACAATGCTGAAGAACTAATTCACAAACAAAATGTAATTGCTAGGTACCTCATCTATTTCCCTGTTACGTGTTAGTGGGACACTGATATGAAGACTTAAATTCAGTTTTCAAGATTARTAATGAAACAAATTATTAATAATCTGGAACACATGATCTCTTAATTTCACTTACAGCTTTTGGAATCTCCATTTAAATATATTCCAGACAAGGCTAATTTTGATAACATATGTCTCACTCATTCAGTGAACACAAATTTTCTATGTGTGTTGTTTTCTAAAAGAAGAGGAAACACTGGTGGATCTATGCCTAGGAAACATAATGAGAAAAGCCCCTCTTGAAGATAATTGAGAGGGGCTATGACAGGAAAGACTGGTAATTTTTATTATAAATATTGTATCAGAAATCTACTTACAGGATTTCTTCCTCATTTTGCATRTCATCACTTGTGCATGTCTTTTTATCCTTTAGTAACTGCAGATCGAAAGACAAAGCCCATGTCATTACCATTACCTTACATGAGGTTTGGATAGCAAGGTATCTTTCTGGTTGCTTTTTAGACAARTAAAATAATAAAAAATAAATAGCTATTTCACTGACCCTAGGACTGGGAAGAGTGTAAGACTGTCAAAGCCATCTGCACACCTGCAAAGCCAAGATGGACCCACTTGATCTTACAGGCAGTCTAAAGGCATAACTAGCTATCAATTAGCTGAAATCTAGAAGACGGCTGCAACCTGAAGATTGCATAGCCAATTGCCTTGTTCCTGTGCACCACAGGAGAARTCTTCACACCACTGTTCAATGTGTCTGAACTTCTCCTGTGAAGTCATAGAAAATAGGATTAGACACCCACATGAAAAGTCATGTGCGTCCTTACAAAGATTCTGCCTCTGGGTTCCCTTACAGGGCCTGGAGGAGGAAWGCCTCATTCCAAATACACTGGTGGCAAGCCTGTGGGACTGTACTGTGCCTCTCAAAGTGTCACATCCATCAGGTCCTGGAAGGCTTTACAAGGGCAAAGGCAAGATTCCCCTTCTGCTCATGAAGGAGTCAATACCAGTATCATTACCATGACAAGAAGGCTCTTCTATAGCAAGAAAAATAACATGGCACCAAGCAACCTTCAGCTACAAATAGAATTAGTTAATTTCATACTTTTTAATTGTGTCCACACTGGCTGCTACAAACACTTGATGATTTCCAGAGTATGAGAGAAGCAGGCCTCAGAAAGAGGCATTTGAACTAAAACATAAACTATAACTTAGTATATGACAAAATTAACTGAGTGAGTGCTTCTCCTCTCAGCATTGTGTTACCCAGTGTGTAACTACATTGCAATGTACTAACTCTGTGGGCAAGGTCTCACTGCAAAGACAAAATGACCTGACAAAGCACCTTGGTGAACACATGGCTTTGACATCCTTTTCTAATACTGAGGCCTCCTGATCAAGTGGGACAGAAAAATTTTGAATTACATGRATTTTCCATCTGTTTGGAGAAAGATATAAGAGGTGTGAAAGCAAACTTAACAAATGACACGATGAAAGTAAATTGACCAATTATCAACAAAGAGCAAGAGCCAAGAAATGYTGCACCTCTACCATGGAAAGATTTTTGTTGAAGTGCCATCTCCTACTGTTCTAGYCCCTGACCACACAAAAGTTATGTGTAGTAGCTCTGCTACCGTGTGACCAAAAACAACCASTGTCAGTGAACTGATTGAATTAATTGGTGGTGCAGAGTGTTTCTTTACAAATAAAATACTGTGAAGTAAATAAAAAATATTGGATCTTTGGCAAGACTATTTGAAAATTTATACACATTGTGACTTTCAACAATTCTTAATTTTATACCTAACAGATCCGAATAAAGTATACCTTGATTCTTTGCTGTTTCAGCTGACTTTGAAGATGTCCTATTGTAGTAGAAGAAATTATCTGAGAAATGAATAATACCTAGTGTCTCATTCCCTACCAAAGGTCTGTATGAACTCTTCCAGCTCTTTCACAAGAAAGATGTAGTTTATTTCTGCCACACCTGATGAAATAATCATCTTCAATTTATGACTGGACAGCTCAAAGCACCAGAATTATCGTAAGAATTGCACAAAGTATTTCCTTATTTGCTTTTAAAATGAAATAGTTTTTATCCATATTTTACCAAGGAGTGAGAATGGGTAAAATCTTAATGGATCTAAGGCACCTAGCAACACTGAGCACAGTTCTTTGCAAATAAAAGGAATTGCTCTGCAGCAAAGACGAAACAGGGTAAAAATAGACATATTGCAAAGTCATAATTATGTGATAGCAAGAAATGGCAGTCAGACATACTGTGATTTTAATTGGAATATCTGCTGATACCTACTATACAAAAACGTAAATACCAAAAGGGACCATAAAGGTCTTCTTGTCTTATCTCACTCAGTGACATGGTATTGAAAAACATCTTGTTGAAAAGACTGTAACACGAKTTGTTTAGGCTTAGTACAGGGTGCCTCTTTGATCTAAAAGTTCCTTTTGTCAATGAAAATTTTATTGTAAAGAAATGTACTTCACTTCCTAGGACACCACTCATTTTGCAACAGAAGTGTAAACACTGTTCCATCTCACTAACTACAGAATATCATGCCTGACAAAAATTCAATACAGTCCCACTGAGGGCAAAGGGACAATTCAGGAAAAAAAAAAGAAAGAAAGCCAATGTTTTAGTCGCCTGCTCCAATAGATGTATRTCCTTCTCTCATACATTCCCTAATTTATGCCAAACAAGTCTAATGGTATCTCACTGATCTGCTTTTAGGCATTTCAGAAAAGTTTAAGAAATGTTGCTATTTTTTCAGGATTTTTCCTCTGTTCTTTAATTTCAATGTGCTTTCACAGCTCCCCAGTCCCAACCACCCCAAGCATCTGAGCATGGGGTGTCATGCATCACTTTTAAGGCATCAAACCCTTGAGAACAGGGTGTCTTACAGTGCATATGTGCAACATTATTCCAATTTCATGGTTATGTGAGCTCTCAGTCACAACTAAACCACTGTAAAGGTAAAGGTAGTGAAAACATGGCACTTTTTCAGTTCATCTTCTACTTCATCTCTCCTTATTGTCCTCAGAATGTGGGATACCTTCAGGAGAGGCAAAATAGCACAAATTCACGCTCAGAATAGCACAAACTCATACTGCACCTCTACTTCGACAACACCATCCAGCCTCACCCTACAAGGAATGTAACATTCTAATAAGGATGATTCGAAATGTTACAAGACTCCAAAGTCTATGATTTACTGATTTGATTCATATTTAACCAAAGCATGGGAAAGGGTAAAATCTTAATGTATATAAGACACTTGGCAACATTAAACACAGTTCTTTGCAAATAAAAAGGATTGTTCTGCAGCAGAAACAGAACAGGGCAAAAATACTTATGTTGCAAGGTCATAATTATGTGAAAGCAAGAAATGGCAGTCACACTGGACTTTTCTCCATAAAGGGAAGAGTCWAGTCATATTATATGTTTTTTTTTGCTGCAGCATAAAATACCTATGTAAAGACTAACCTAACAGAAGCATGATACAGCTTCAAAAGGTGTTTTATTTATTTACASAAGTAAACCCATTTCCAGGTGATTTTATGCACAATTACATGCAACTAACTGATTTACAACCATTTAAACAATGGTTATTATTTTCTAAACAGAAGTAAAACACATAAAGTGGTCTATAGTCCCATTAAGTCTGAAGCAAATCTAATTCAGATAGAAGTATTAATGCTCCTTGTGCTGTAGCTGCCCAGAGTCCCAATGACAAATCTCAAATCCATGCTACTTTCATCTTGCTTCCAATAAAATGCACTAGCGTAAAGTCTCCTACACACTTTGTCCTGTATTTTCTAGATGTTGACTTAATGCACTTGCAATCACCAACCATATGCAGACTTAACAAAGACAAGTGCCAGATTCTGCACTTGGTCTGGGGCAACCCT
Organism: Malurus melanocephalus; assembly: GCF_030028575.1. NCBI lineage: Eukaryota > Metazoa > Chordata > Aves > Passeriformes > Maluridae > Malurus > Malurus melanocephalus. The sequence continues at coordinate 1,328,718 of NW_026623423.1, forward strand.
GGCTGCACAGACAGACGGGAATGAGACCCTGGAGAGCAATGCTRTGGAAAAGGACCTGGGGGCCCTGGTCAATGGCAAATTGAACATGGGCCAGCAGTGCCTGGGTGGTCAGGAGGGCCACCCGTGTCCTGGGGGGCATCAGGCACAGCATCACAGCCGGGCAAGGGAGGGGATTGTCCCACTCTGCTCTGACCTGGGGCAGCCTCAGCTCCAGTGCTGGGAGCAGTTTGGGGTGCCACAATATGAGAACCACATAAAGCTCTCAGTGTCCAAATGAGGGTCACAAGGATGGTGAAGGGCCTTGACGGGAAGCCTTACAAGAAGCAGCTCTGRTCCCTTGGTTTGTTCAGGCTGGGCAAGAGGAGACTGAGGGAGACATCACTGCAGCTCACAATTTCCTCGTGATGGGAACAGGTGGAGCAGGCACTGATCTCTTTCCTGTGGGGACAGTGACAGACCTGAGGGAATGGCCTGAAGTTGTGTCAGGAGAACTTTAGGCTGGATATCAGGAAAAGGTCCTTCAYCCTTTGAGAAGAGAGGGTGGTTGGGCACTGGAACYRACTCCCCAGGGAAATGGTCACAGCACTAAGTGGACAATGATCCCAGACACGTKGTGTGWTTCTTGGGAATGTCCTGTGCAGGATGAGGAGTTGATTATTAGACTTAATGATCCTTGAGGGTCCCTTCCAAATCAGAATATTCTGTGAAGAAGAACCCCAGAATAATATTTTCCCACTTACAGCTAAAGCAAGTACTCTTTCCAAAAAGTCTAAAGTCTTAAGTAATGACACATATACCATCTCTTGCCATTCCACTGCCACTCCAATCACTTTATCAAGCTGGAAGTGATCCCAAAACTTTAAATGCCATTAAGTGAAAACTTAAAATGCCATTAAGTGAAATACAAGCAGACTGTTCCTGTCTTCCAACCCTAAAATAAAAGACTGTTTAATGCAACCACCTCCCAAAGTCCTTGTCAGGGTTTCTATCTTGGATATTTATCTGTGACTGTCACAAAGTAGTACATGTCCATGTTTAGAATTGCAGTGGTGTACACTTTYGGGACTGGAAAGAGTCCAAGAGGTTCAGATGGGATGTTTTGTAGGAGGTAATTTGTCTGATAAAGGTTTCTTCACAATTGGAGATGGCCTGTTTCTGGTGTCTACACTAAATCGTGCATATCAACAACATTTTGCAGATTAATGAGTTCCAGGCTTACATGAGCCACATATGGACATTGGCTGCCCCACTGAAGTGTAATTGTTCTCTGATACATTCTTGCAAGCTCCCTGCAGATCCAGAAGAAAGCAGGCCCCCAGAATTCAGCAATAACATGGTATTAATTCACTAGGAACAGTCACAGGAGATACCTCAAGAATCTGGTAATGGACATGAGCAAAGGCAGTACAAACACAATAAACCTCAGCTCGATTACACTTGTCCACGCATTTAACACCGCAGTGAAGCTGTGCAGAATCATGGGATCACAGGATAATTTGCACTGGAAGACACATCAGGAGGCTGTTATGCCTTCAGTGGGTTTTGTCCTCATTTTAGTCAGTTGAACCAATCAAAACTCTCTAGTACAACTCTCTGACTTCACAAGTYAGACGGTGTTGGGTGGATTTAGCAGCTGAAAGGCTGAGTAGCACCAATCACAGTCTAAATACCACTCATGACTTTACTGCCTGGAGTGGGAGTGCTGTTATACTCTTTTACATGGGTTGGATATGGTGGGTCAGAGACMATAAATGACAGTGATGACAAACCACACAATCGTCAAATTCTCAAATTGCAGTCCAATAAAATTGTAAGCCCACAGAAGAGCAACCATAATCTGATAAAAAAAGCATCTGTACTGTGGTTTTTCTATGGCAATTAGTAATAAGATGCTTATTGTCCCTCCTGCAAAGACATACACAGAATCTGGTGAGATCATCAAATCCAGTCTGGAACTTATAATAAACAGAACTTAAAGCTGGTGCAAACAAAAAGGAAAAATCCCAATCCTAAATCACAATATTGAAATTTTCCGGATATCTGTCTGTGTTAATGTGAGTGTGTGCATGTGTGAAATTCATGTAAACACTTTAAAAGCRGAAAATTTCAGACACCTCTAAAGCTCTTAGGAAAAAAGACTTTTAACTTCAGTAGGTTGAATCTCCCAGGCTATCAGGAGCTCTCCACCATGTGAGAAGTTGCTGTTGTCTTTTAAGAACATCTCTGTTTAGATGCCGACWTAACATTCAAACATTAACAGGTCCTAGGCTGGAAATCTCTGTGCATCAGCAAGTGTGGACATTAACACAAATATATAATTGAGACTCTGCATAGCAGACCAAAGCAGGTAAAGTCTGTGTGGAAACAAGACAAGTGTCTTATGGGTTTGGATGTTTTTTTGTGTGCTGCCCCTATTGGTATTTCTCTGCAGAACTGCAGAACAGAACAAATCACAGTTAAAGGACAAAGGTAGAGGTGCTCACAGTCTGAATAAAACYCCCTCCAATGAACAGAGCATTGTACACACAGCCCTGTATTCCCTGCTTTCCAGTGAAAACACTGTTCCACTGTGTGCACTTCAGTGGGCCTACCAACATACCCATGCTCTCCAATAGCTAAAGACAACACACAAAAAAGCCAAAGAGCCACAAGCTAGACTTGTGCAAATAGCCAGAGAAAAAATTCTAGATCAATAAGATCCATGCAGGCACACACTGGGAAATTGCCTGTTGAGTACTATTCTGTGTGATCAAAAGAATCAGTTTGCCTTCCATTACACTACACACATGGAGTCAGCACAGCACAATTAAGCTGTTAATTGAAAATAGCTAATCTGTTTTTAATTCACAACCTGTTGCAGTCCAAATTAGCTTTCCAATATAGATGTGCATTCAGGCAACTCTAACAAAAGCCAGCATACTCTGGAGTGGGTTTTTCCCAACATTCAGAGGCATCTGTGCAATGAAGCCAGCTGAGAGCTCAATGATCTTCAAAATAGACACAAACAATACAGTCAATTTAGGGATGATCCAAAACTACTGAGTTGCCTGTGGCAGTCTGAAAACCACTGTCTGCCAAAGAAATCAACCTAAAATTGCAACACTTACRATTTTATGATTATATCTCAAATGCTGGCAAAACTGTGATCCTTGGGCAGAGTTCCTTGGTGAGAAGCAAGATTAATCTTCAGCCAACATAACTTTAGCCATAGGAAAAACAATGTGAAATACGGCTTGCAAAACTACCTAAAGCTGGCCCAGTAATTATTGTCTGAGATTATTTATAAAGAGCCAGCAATTGTCCTTTTGGAAATACTGCTAGAACATGTACATGAGAAATTGCATTTTTTTTCTTTGATGTTGACAAGAGCTTATGTCCTTAAAGGTAAGTAAAATCTGGAAATAACTGTTATTACAACAACTGTATGATAAACAGCAAATTATTCTCTATAATATAAATGCTAYGCAGCTATGGGTCTGCAAAACACAGATAACTGACAAACACTAACCATTTTTAACAAGGAGAATATGCAATACTACATAACTGCTGACATCAGCTATCTGAATGTGCAGAAGCAGTTCAAAAGGCTCCAAATCTCATTTCTTTGTATAAAAGATGTTTATGTTAAAAAATTGCATTTGATTCTGCTGTTGACTGCTGTTGATGATTGACTGCTGTCTGCTGAATGCAAATGGAATTTTTTTAAACTTTCCAATTTGATGGGAAACTCAAATGTCTGTGATCATATAAAACACTGAGGTCAGCACTAGCTACTCTCACGATTTTACTGGGATCTATATGATTTATTTTTTCATATATATTGTTGCATTTCTTGGAGTCATCCAACTGCATGCGGATGCCAACTTTTTTTTTTTAAATTTAGTAGTAGATGTCTAGCATTTGTTTGTTTGCTTCTGTGGGGACATTCTTGCAAATGGGAATCCATAAAATTACAGACCAAGATGTAAACACAAAAGGACCCGGACTAAAACCTGGGGGCTTTTCTATTTCTTTAAAGATGTTTTTTTATTGATATTTTTAAAACCCATTACCAAATCAGATAAACAGTTCTGTGGCTTCAYGTCACAAACTGTAAATGCATGAAAGCTGTGAAATGGAGAAATACATAGGGAATTGCTCCTCTCATATCAGAACATGCAAGGCAGGCCTGAAAAAAGATTCCTACCAAACCAGGAGACAGGGTGTGATTATGCAGAAYGGAGCCATCAGTGAAAAGAGTCTTCCAAGGGTAGGATGGATCATACAGTCGCAGACTTGTCCATTTAGGAACGTTTTCTAGCACAACTATTCTGTACTAGCTCTGCTATTCACTGCCGTATTGGAATCAAAGGTGAGTTTACCAGACTAAAAACCCACCTGAATAAAGAATCAACTATTTGTTAATTGCAAGGAAATACAATGTTTTAAATGCAAAACCCATTTTATTCCTACTTCCTCCATCTTCCCTCTCATCAAGCAGACTGGCTCTGAGGAGCCAAAAGCATAGCTGCAGGCCCATGCTTCCTGAGCTTTCTCTTGGGGAAAAGAGAAAAACAAAAAAAAAAACATTGCAGCACTGACAGCTGCAGCAGATTTTCTGTGCTAAAGAAAAAAATCCCCAAGTTAAAAAAATCCCCTACAAGCCCCCCCCAAACAAAACAAGACAAAAYAAAACCAAACAAAACAAAAAACCCAAACCAAAACACAAAAGCAAAAACTTGTGACAAATGGGTAGGGAATATTTCCACAGAACGACATGCTAAGTTGCACGGCACAATCTTTATGATGATATTTCAGTTCTTGAAGGTGATGCCCAGTTAAGTGTGTAATACTGTGTGTTATAGTGTGTAATAGCACTTAATATGCTTCCAGGCTGCATAGTGTATTCTGAAAAAGCAGACTGAGAAGTCTCAGACTATGGAAGTTACTGAATGAAGAAATTGCCTCGTTAGTGCATATAGCAGAGTGGGGAATACATTAAAATGGGTTTCCAAATGGTGGAGAATGCATTAAAATTTGTTTTATCTAAAGATTTTAGCTGATTTTATGGCCTTTTAAAACAGTCCACTATGAAGTGCTTCAACAATTGTTTARTAACCTTGTACTCTTTGGTGTCAACTGAGAGTTCAGTGTCAACTACTCTTCACTGCAGATTTGAGCAGGCAGGACCAACCAGAAAAAGTCTGGAGCCAAATAACAAAACTAACTTGAAGTCACAACTAGCAATAAGACTGATTTGCTAATGAAATTACRTTCTTTAGAAGGGAAGTACATGAAAACATACTGCATACTTCCAAGAGCTTGTTGTGAAGAGTAATGGAGCCCTCTGTCTCTGCACCGSTAGTAGATGGGACACACAGCTGTGGCCCTAAGCAGCAGAAAAGTCAGACAATGCAAGCGTTTTTTTTGGGGGCAGTCTCACCATTATAGGTCTTTAAAATGAGTTAGAAGTGATATTTGAACCAAAAGAGGAATGACTTTTCAACCTGTCAGTGTATATTTGACAAGTACCATGGCCAAGCAGCAGCATAACTCCTGCTGTCCAGCCAGCCACACCAAACCACAAATTTTACAGCAAATTCTCTGTACCATCTCCAATGTCCAAAAAAAAAAAAAAAAACAAAGGAGACAAAGCTGCTGAGTGATGACATTTGATGGACTGGGGCAATGAGGATTCATTCTCCCTTTACCTTAATGCCTGAAGAGGCAGGATTTGAAGCAGAACCAGGGTGTGCAAGAAAAACAAATTGTCCTATGGCASAGCCTCCAAGAAAGACCAATGCCTAGCCTTCTGCCATGAGGCCTCAACAGGTCTCACAGCTCCCACTGCCCAGCCTGTTTTTCTGGGTAAGCTCCTCCACCCTCATTTGCTGACTATGTGTACTTTTCCCATAGGCTTTCTCCCCTGCATTACACAGCTAGTGAGCTAGAAAAGAGAGAGCAGCTGCTTGTCTTTTATTGCACAGGAATGTCACTCACTTGCACAAGCAGAGAAACAAAATGGGTGTGATTTTTGCCTCCTTCCAACTACTCACTGCTCTGCTCTGCAGAGTGTAGGTGTGTGCCCCCTCTCTCCCGAAATCCTTGGCTTCCAGAGGCATTACCCTTCCGTGTTCGTGTTGGTAACATCAGCACCTCCACGTTTCCTCCTCCTACTTGGCACATCTAAGAGCTGCCTAGAAAAGGTCAATACCATTCAAACTGCACGCCTTCTCTTTTCAAGAGAATGACATGAGCAAATATTTCATAATCCAGGCCTGAATTACTTTACAAATAATTACACCTACCTCTGATAATTCACTGGGGTCAGTGCACTGAAATTTCTGCACAGTTAACAACGGCATTACTCTAAAGAACTCATAAAAGAACCCATTTAAGATGCTGCCAAAAAGCAGAAGCAAAGAAATTTTCTCAAGATGAAACATGCATAGATTTCATTCCCATCATGCACTATTGGGAAGTCCCTGAGCAGCAGCTGGGACTTGCAGGCTGCTCCTTGCAGACAGCAGATTTTACATCACTAAACATGGCTATTTGCTAATCTGCTGCCCCTCTACCAACTTCAGCTCCTGGCTAATCTCCACAGCARAAAGGATAAAGATGCGATCTGTAATTTTTTCTCAATGTGACCAACATACTTAAATAACCCGTAAGCCTTTCAAAACTAGCTTCACTTTGTTTCTCTAAGTCAGCACTTTGGCAATGCTATAAAAGTTCGAAATCACTATATTTGGCATCAAAGTTTACAGTGGCAAATGGAACTAAATAAGTTAGTCATCATGAATGAGGTAAGGAGTTACTGCATTCAGTTTCTATAGGATGGATATCAATGCAGAAGAATGGACAGGCAAAGTAGCTTTCACACAGGGAAAAAAAGCAAAAAAAAAAAAAAAAAACCCAGACCTGGGCTCATAGGCATAGACAAAAATTCCACAGATGGCACACTCAGGAGAGATGTCCTACAACTCCTTAATTTCCTTGTCTTAATAAAAATGTGAGAAAAACAGGCACTACAGTGACACTACCTTGAAGATTCCAGGGCAACTAATATGAAGAGAACAGTGAATAAATATGAATAAAGTCAGATGCATGCATGTATTCACATACAGATACAGATCCTTCATAAGAAGCATTGTCAAAATTTGCTTTCATCACTTCTTTATTATTCTTATTAAAATGTAAAAACAAGTGCCAGCAATGGTTTACAAGACAGGGTGATGGGGACTGCTGTACATTACTAAGGCATTACCACCCTATCAGAATACCCAAGGGGTCAGGTTAAAGTTTTATGCATATATCCATATGCATGTGCACACACACACACACATGCACACACACACATTATAAAGATGCTCATTCCCACCATGTGCTGGACACTTTCCTAACTATGCAGACTCTTAGACCTACTCCAGACCATACAATTAATTCAAGAATATCTGAAGCAAGAGAGATGTGACAAAGATGACATGATTTGCTCCCAGTAGCTGTTTTGTTTTCTGACCATTATAGGTGTTACAGACTTCACAAGGAGAGACAATGCATGAGACAAGGCTAAACTCCAGACATAACTTTGTCTTTCCTAGTATATCTTAAATGAAATAGACATATGAAGAAACTGAAGTACAAATGAAGAACAAATCAAGAGCAGACAAATGTCTTTAGACCCCTGGACCCTATTCTAGAACTTTAATTCTTTCACACCAGACCTAGGAGAACTGCATTTTGCCTTGAGACATTCCATGGCTCAGCTGTTGAAAAACAAGTAATTGATGAAACAAAGAAAAGCAAGGGGGAAACAAGCTGAGAGCCTCCAGCTAAGAGAGCCTTGACTTCAGCACAACACACTTCAGCACAACACACTTCGGCACACTTCAGCACACTTCTCCATCTTCCCCACTACTTTCTGGGTGATTCCAGGAACACAGAGAAACGAGCAAACTTTGGCCCCTGCTCACCCTCTTGCTAAGGAAAATTCTACAAAAGTTTTACTCATCTTCATGTTCTTTATTTTTTTCACATGCAAGAATTACTTCTCTAAGCATTCCTAATGCTGCATCTCATGCTCCAGAGATTAAACAGGAATAACAGGGAGCAAAAAAATAAGGCAAGACCTTGAAAGCTTGTCAAAAAAAATGTTTCTAGTGCTCAGTTATCTGCAACAGATTGTTGGCTACTGCTTTCTTCAACTCCAGTCCCACTCAGTGCAAGTAAGATCTGCCCCTTCTCCACCATCAATTCACACCTCTGGAAAGAATGTTAATGATGCTTTGACAGCCAGTAGCTATAAGGTGCCTGCGAAAAAATGGCATTATTGAGAACAACACAAAACAACTCGTCTTTCCTCAGGTCTTAGAAGCACAAGGAAGTTGCAGAAGATGCTGGTGCCCAAAAACATATTCCCGTGCTGTCACCTGTTGTATGTGCCAGAGTAAGGGTGGGATATAGGGAGCAGGGACTTCCCACCACATCGCCGATGTACCTGCTTGCTCACTTTATCAATGTCAGAAACATTGCCTTTTGAAAGCTACCCCACTTTTACTCAGGATTAAGACAGCCTCATGGGAATTTCTACACCTAGCTTTTCATCCAAGGTCAGTGGTGCCTGATCCCATACAAAACTTGGTCTGACAGAAGCATTCTGTCGCAGCTTCAGGCAATTATCTGCTTGCCTTTTTGCTGGATACCAGTGCTGGTAGCAGTGCCAGCTATCACCTGGCTGCAGTCCTTAGCCTGGCACCATTGGCACCATGCTGGCATGCGTCAACCATCAGAAAAAAAACTGAGTTCACATGCACAGAAGGACAGAGCTTTGTGTTCCCTCCTGAAAAGAATGTGTTACTTGCATCATGTTTTATGCTTTCTTAATTATTCCACCATCAGGACATGAGCTACACTGCATTGGCCTTTGCCCAACACAATAGCACTGAAGCAGATCTGACAAGGCCAGAGTTTTGGCACCTGACTCATGTCCAATGGGATTGGCTACAGATTCAGTCTCTCTACTCAGTTAAATAATTATGTTTTCCAGTTGCATTCTCCTCCAGCTGGCCCTCTATGAGCTGCAGTCTATGTCACATTCCTGTCTCCTTGCCTGCATCCGCAAATGTGGCCCAACATGCTGGAATAGCCCACAAGAGCAGAAGGTGGCAAACAGGCACACATTCACTGTGTATCTGTGTATCTGGTTTTTGTAAGCCAAAAGATGAAACTGTACAGAAAAACCTGCATGAATAACTTTTCTCTTATGTTTTCAATGCTTACAGGAAGAAAAGGAGGACCTTATGAAATGTAATTATGGTTCTGCAGTGTTTTGCTGATTTGGGGAAGGCAGGACCAACACTGCTGAAAATGGGTTTGATGCTTCCACTTKTTCCTTTACGTCTGGTGAGAAGTCCTCTCCAACCACATATCTCAGAAAAGCTGAGGACTTTTCCAGAGATAATGGGTGAAAAACCAGGCAGCTGTGACAGCTGTGGGAAGACCTGCAGTGAGCTCATTCATCATAAGATGAATTATGAGAGGACACCCCACAGCTCTCTTGCAATGTTGTTGTTGTGACCAGATACTGGTTGCCATAAGCTTTGTAGCAGCTCARTGCTGAATGCTTCTTCTTCTGCCTTAAAGAAATGCTTGCTGTGGTACTTATTGTTAAATAAATGCTGAACAKTTGCCTTGCTCTGGAAATCTCTGCACAGTCATCAGTCCATTATTTGATGTATCAGTACCCACTATACCAAAAGCAGAAAAAGAAAACATTGTAAATGCTATGCAACAAAAACCCCATAATGCCAAACATCAGTGTAAATCATCATCAACAAGAAAATGAAATGTGATTTTTATTTTTATTTTTATTTTCCCACATTTGTGCTGATACTAAACATTGAAGAATAAATTCGGGGATCTCCTGTGCTTGTGTCAGTAGTGACAGCCATGACAGCATTTTTCATAAGAAGACCAGTAAATATTCCCATAGCTATAAAAAAGAGGTGTTGAAAAGCAAATGTGAGCGTTCGGAGTGGCCAGAAGATGACTTAAAAGATGCTACTTTACCCATTTTCATGTATTTTGAAGAGCGAGTGTGTTGGTAGTGCTGCTCCTTTAAGCCTGTAGAAGCACAGCTAGCAAAGGGGAAACAGAAATAGTTTCCTCATGAATTGTAAGACAGCTCTCATTCTGTCAGCACCTCTTTCTCAATGAAACTGTGGAGGTGATGAGTCCTTTGAAAATCTCTTCCCCCAAAGCAGAAGGGTGGAATCAGGTTCCCTGMTGCATTCATGTTTAAAATTGATGCAATTTAATCACACTGGGGTGATGTTGGAACAGGAATACATTTTCCCCATACCGTCAAGCCTATTACTGTATTACTATTTGGATTTGCTTTCACATATTATATCCAATTCTTTCACAAGCACAAGTACTTGCAAATGCATTCAAATGCAACACCCTTTATAAGCAAAGGAYTGTGTACCTCTCTCCCTAAAATAGGGCTGCTTATTTTGGAAACAAAGGTTACATTTTATGCTATGCCCCACTTTCCATAGGAATCAGAGCTCRAACAAGGAAGGAGTGAGGTTGGAAGATCTTCCTCTATCAGCTCTGAGCACAGCTCCTGTCCAGCCTGCAGGTATAGCCTGTCAGATAATAGCACATTCAGTATTAAAATTGTCTTGAAATGCCTGTGACAAAAATCCCACTTCTTCAGATTTCCTTCCTCTGTACGCACTAAGGAGCTGTGCCACAATGGACTGCAGTAGAAACCCTAATGAGCTATATTYTCGCTGAGATTTAAAAATACTTGAGTTTTTCGTTGTTGGTTCATTGTACATATTCTGTTTCCACTGAGCCGTTAGGTGAGTTCTCTTTCTCTCTTCATAATCACTCTCCTTACTGATCGATCATGTAGATTGATCATCAAATTATTACATTTCTTCCTTCCTCCTGGAAAGTGTGGAACAGGAATGTAAGTGACCTCAGGAATTTCCCTTATTCCTCATTGCTCTAAAGCATGTGGTAGTTTTGACACTCCAGCTGGATACCAGGCTAAACTCCATGGGACACCAGCGGGGTGAAGCTGTCAAGAGCACACATTTGGAAAGAAAATACCTCCATTCCATTTTTGCCATTCACATGCCATCATCCCTTCCCTCCTCATAATCCTTGCAGAAGCAATAGTTTCTCACTTTATACAGTGCTGGCAAAGCACATACCAGATCCTCTACCTATGGCCATATTTTTCTTTCTGAAGTCCCCATCAATATGAGTCTAATGCATCTGGGTAGAGTGAAGTAGCCTCCAAGAGGACAGAATTAGAAACATCCCTTTTTGTTGCTCAGGTGACATACAGCAGGGCCAGCCTGAAAAAAAATGATGACAAAAGCATGCCCTGTAAAAACAAAATAAATGCATAAATAATATATTTTCCATCTGACAGGTCTCAGAAAGGATACAGAGGGCAAGATATCTTGCAGTGATAAAACAATATGAATTTTTCAGTGTTTGAAAATGACTAGCAGATGACTTTCCTGTTTGCTGACTCTCCTGAATTTGGAACAATACCGGCCTCACAGGGATTATCCCTGAAGTTTCCAGTAACTGAAAAAATACCTCCTACACTACAAAAACCCCAATGCAATATTTAGAGCATACAGCAACTAGTTAAAAAAAAAACAAACAAAAAACCAAAAAAAAAGCACCCATTAAACAAAACCACAAAACCAAATCCTGAAGAATATGAAGTTAAGACTAAGAGTTAATCTAAGCTTGAAAACAAGGCAATGGGCCACTTCTAGTTTTTCATACATYTAAACCCACCTGCTTCCCCCTGACAAAACTCAAATAGTTGCACTGTGAACCAGGTGAAGTAAAAGAGCTTTCTGTCTGCAGAAGCATGTAATTATTAGACTTAATAAGTAAGTAAGAAGCCAGCTCCCTGTTTTACAATGGTACCTCAATTGAGGCTCCCAGAGGAACGGTGGGGATGAGAGTTAAACACCCAGACACCAATTTTCAGGAATTCTTCCACTCACTGCCCAACTTTTGTTTTGGGGGCTTCTAAGTTACTACTGACTGACCAGAAGAGTAAACCACACAAATCAGGGAATGTGCTGTGAAGTCAAGGCACAACCTTGTTTTTGCCATGCACCCAAGCAACTCTCTATTCTCGGGTTGGAACTTAGAACCACTCCAGTGACCTCTGAGTATTTTAGTGGTACAGMGATGGCTGCATTCCAGTGCCTGCTTCTTCAGAGCCAGCAATGATGGAAGGCTATGCAGACACCTCCCAGTGAGAGTCACTTTTATCTGGGAAGCAGCGTGCCCCATGTTCTTCCAGCTGGGACTTGGTAGCTGCACTGTTTGCCTCCATGGACTCTACTACAGCACTTCACTGACAGAGAAACACATTCCAGGAGTGCMCGAGGCCAGCCCTTCTCAAACTCTTCATTTGTTCTGTCCATGTCCCATGTTTACCTGCCCCCTCTCTGGGAAAGCAGAAGGCTCTTCCATCTCCAGCTCATCCCTCCTCTCCGGGCTAATGTGCCATTCTTGCTAAGGCWTTTGATCCAAAGCAGGAGGCTCCTGCTGACTAAGCACACTTCCAGCTCTGCTCCCCTTAGCACTGTCCTTTCCCTTTCCAGTCTCTCCAGTTTTCTTCAAGGTGAATCACAGCCATGGGGTTAGCCTGTTTTGGATTCTCACTCAGCCAAACATCCTTTAYAGTGAAATTAATCTTCACCCCAGTGGCAGATACTCATGTGCAAATTTTCTGYGTGATAAGTTATTTGTGCTAGCTTCTCAACTACAAATGTAGCACTGCACTCTCACTGATGCAATACTTCTGTCAACAAAACTACATTTATAGCAGATGTTAGCRAGGGGTTCCACAACTTCAGGCACATTCTTGTAACCAAAAATGCCAAAAACTCCTATCCTGGGATTAATTATGTACTTGCAAGAAGAAAAAATTTTTAAAAGTCAGAAAGACCTAACTTTTCAGTCTATATTGTAGATGCACAATACCAGCTGGAAGAGTTAAGAAGATCGTTGCARTTCATTTTTAAGCATCATTTCTCAGAGAGGGCAGAAATAATGAATTTCTAGATTGGTCTGAGTTGCCATACAGTARATGCTACACTCAGAGCAAGAAATGGAAATGCAGACCAGAGGCTCTTCTAAAAGCCTGTCCAACCCATGCTGCCTCGCCAGACACACCATCCCCTGCACTAATGAGAATATGTTCTGCCCTCATGTAGGCACATGATCCTTCACACTGCTGCATGTGAGACTAACTTAACATGGGTACAAACCACCTGGCACCTTTACTTGACACTCACAGATGGTCCTTTAAAATTGCAAAAGGAAATTTGAAAATTCATATCCTTTCCTTTCCATACCTAAAGAGGAAGAGGGCCATAACTCTCTCATGTGAGGCCTGGCAACAGCAGGAACAGCTTCATCTTGGGCCATGTGAAGAGTTGCATCCCCGTACTGCAGCATTCCCATAGCCTGGGATTTTATCACAACACATGCTGCATATAGAAGGTGTCCCTGGCTGAAACTCAGCTTGGGAATTCTGTACATCTCTGACCTTAGAAAACAGTAACAGAAAGAGAAACTGAGTGCAAACTTACAACTCTCTGAGCTTATTCTGCTTCCAAAGCTCAGTGATTCTCCAGATTGCTAAAATTTTTTCTCCCTGGATTGCCTGAGAGACCAAAAAAAGCTGTGAGAATAGTCTTGGGACATGAGTGATGATGGGCAGTAAACATACAAAGATACTGAAGACCCTAGGATTCTTGGCAAGCTATGAAAAGAAGTGTTTAGATCATAAATTAAAGGACTGCAAAGTTTWCTGAAGACAGTGCCATCCTCAGAAAGACTCATGTGGTTAATTAATATCCAACTGGTATGTGTGAAATCAGGTCTATACCTGCACGTAAGCACGTAGAATTTTCCAATCTCAGTTCATTTTTATTAGTGGTAATAAAAATGGTAGTGATGATGTCACTTTTCCTTTCACAACAATATGCACTGAAATACTGAAGGGACTGAAATAGAGGAGGGGAGACATCCCAACTTGTTTGTGCCATGGATTTAGAAAACTTTGAAAAATGGTTTCACACATTTATTACAGAAAACCTGTAAATTCAGGTATATAAACCCCAACTGATGAAGCTGAAGGCAGTCCACAAGCAAACACTCTAAAATACTTTAAACCTCGCTGTATTTCTAGCTCAGAATCATTATGTGCTGAAGCTGCCTTTGAAGATTTTATCTCCTTTCAAAATGTTTCTTTTTCATGTTTTGAATTTCTTTACCAGCCAAGTTTGGCTCTCATGGAAGTAAATTATTAAATTTAAGACTTGTGACTACACACAYAGTGAAAATCATGCAAGTGGAAGGGCCGTGAAGTACAGAATATGTACTCTTAATTACTGCTTCATTTGTAACACACAGCTAACTTTGCTCATTGACATTTTCTAGGGCCATGTGCTCAGTACACCATGCTTCTCTCAGCAATTTTGAGTCCTTTTGAGAGAAGTGAGATTTTTTCTTACTACTGAACATAATTTTGCACCGTTATTATTCTAGATAAAAACTTTTTTCAGCAATTTCCCACCTATTACACTTGAGAAAATTGCTTATATCTAAGAAATAGGTTTTGATCCTCCTGGGAGGATGAATTGCAGAACTTCAATGTATTGTACATGATAAGGAAGATTTCCTGTACCAAATCCTTTCACAATCCTTTGGGTTTCAAACTGGGAACATCATCAATTTAGAAGCTCAGGTATGAAGGGATGTACATGATTAACAGGTTGGTTTGCTGTGCACAAAGGTCATCATCATCATCACCAACTTCACACTCAGACACAGCCAAATTCAGTTTGTTGTCTCTCCAGGCCACTCAACTGCAAAACAAAGATGCCAAGGGACAGTGGGATCCGTTCACATCGGCTGTTTCTGTTTCCTCACAGTGCTCCATCTGTGTGCAAACATACAAGTCCACTGCCACTTATAGAGCAGAGCTTCAGGGGTGTTCCTGAGCCATTTTCTGTGGAAGGAAAAGTGAAATARGGAAAAGCACCATCCCAGATATAGACTACACCTGACATGAAACAGCGCATGGAGAAGGACAGCATCAGAGATACCAACAAAGCCCTGCAGCTAGCAAGCCTCTGCACCTCAAATACTGCACCCACAGGAGTAAATTCCCTGGGTTTCATTTMTTTCAAGGAGAATCTGAGTGTTTAATTATAACAAGTGACTCTTGAGAGAAGGGGGAAGAGGAAGCCACATGAACACACACAACTCAAAAGCCAGTAATTGTGCTGCGAGCAAATGAATTTGTCAATGTCCAGAAGTGTCATGTTTGGATGACAGCCATCATTAACCAGCACATTGGAAATATCATTCATGTCTAATTACCAACTGCTTTGGAAAGTATTAATGTCAATCATAAAAATTATTTCACACACATTGTTTCTAAGTACAGCATGGATATAAGCATTTCAAGTGTTTTCCTCTGACAAATAGCCATGATCTGACAATTTTGATGCAGTTCATACTTATCTAGGCTGTTGTTTAAATAAAATCATTTACTGCCTTTCAATTGTCCAAAAYATCAGTTAACAGAAGGGGTTTATTGTGGGGTGTTGGAGGAAATGAAATGAAAATGTCTTTTCATGCTAAGGCAGATTTAACTGCTTAGTGCCATCATTGTATTTGCTCTGGTCCATGTCAATACTATAAACAGGCTATTTAGGATGACAGGCTTTTCAAGTGAGAAATTAATGAATAGMAGCAAATTTTATTTTTGGCTATCTTTAGCATATAACAGCTTCTGAAAGCAGATATTCCCARTAGCTAAAGTTTGCCATTTGTGATAGATAGGACAAAAGCATTATAGAGCCCCAAATTCCTTTCACAAGACAGATTTTACACCAGTGGCTGACAAGATAGAGGCACTTTCACTATCCCCTCCTAATTCACCTGAGGATGTGGGTAGGGGTAGTTTATACTCCTCTTGACAGCTTCAGTATTACCTGGAAAAGTTAGCAAAATTGTAAGCTTGCTGTGGAAAAGAAGATAATAAACATGGAGAACAAAGTGCCTGAAAAATACCAGTACCTCCAATTAAGGGAAAGGAGAAATGGGTGCACTAGGAGAAAAGGCATGGTGAATAACCTTGGCCAATGAACAACAAAACAGTGCAAAAATGCAAGAGCAATGCCACCTATCAGAAGCAGTAAGTGGTTTGCATGAAGCAGTTCTGCCTGRCAAAACAAAGCATCCCACAAGCAAGGCAATCTGCTGGCTTCCCTTTTTGGTCCACACTCCACTAGCTTCAGTGAAAAAGTAATTCCAGAAAATAGGCACTTTGGATGTACTGTAGCTAAAATAGCAGGCCAATTCTTCTAAGTATTCCAATAACATTTTCAGGCCATTTGCTTCTGCAGAAAATGTTTTTCCACTACTCAAAAGAACGCTGTAAAGGCAACCAGGGGAGTACTCGTCTTGTGGAACAGCACAGACTGACAAGGACTCGCTGTAGCACACTGCCTCTCGGYGCTGTCTGAGCAGCACGGTGAGCAACCTGTGCTGAGCTGCATGTTGCCCTCTTTAGGAAGGCTGTGGCCCCAAGGTGCAGATCCAAGCAGACCCAGGTCTCTATGGCCGAGGTCACCTCACCTGCACAGGTACTGCATKTGGCCTGCCTCTGTACACAGCGGTGCACAGCACGCTCTCTAAGCTGTCAGCCTTGGACATCCTGCCAGGCTTGCAGGATTAATCAGTAAGCTGAACACTGAGAAACCCCTGTGTGCATGTTTTCCAGAGCCTATGGATTGCATTTGAAACCAGGATGATCTGGGGTCTTCAAGCAAGGGTATCCTATRGGAACATCCTATTTTCTGTGCATGTGGTAAGGGTGAGGGCTGAGTACTSAAATATCACTCCTTTCAAAGTATCAAGGGGATACCCAGCAGCTGAGATACTGCTTTCAGCAGCCATGCCTGAAAATCTTACTTTGTATAGTCCTTACAGAAGTGTTGTGCAGGGACACAGAGGGTTTTAGGGTCTTTTTCTTATTTCTGAATGTGAAAACTCTAGCTACGAAACTCTAGCAAAACCTAGTAAAACTCTAAACATACATCTTCAGCATAAACCTGTGAAATAGTTTTGAGCTTTACAGCTGTAATACTGGGACAGAGATCACTCCATACTTCTTTTTCCTGAGTGTGCTTTGTGTCTTTGCACATGATGTTACTAATCTGCTAAAGGTAAGATTCCTTTACAGCACAAAAGGACAACAACAATTTTTTCCCAAGTCCCATTTTGAGGGGSTGGAGAGGACGAAGTGTAGTGTAGTTTTGGATACAATGCAGTGCCTCAGGCTACCTCCTAGCCTTTTCAAGCACTCATTATTTTTTCCATAGCCTGTGTYAGTAGTAAATTTCCCACAGCTGGCATGACATCCTGTGGGACTCAACAGGCTGATGCAAGCCYTTCACAGAATCTCCTCCCGCCCTTGTATGTGCTCTGCACTGCAAGGTATCCCTGCCGTGGGGAAGCCTGATTCAGAGCCTCTGTCAGAKTTTTAAAATTGTAAAATCACAGAATGTTAAGGGGTTGARATGGACCCTAAAGAACATCYAGTCCTGACACCCCCTGCCAAGGRCAGTTGTATGTATTCCAGGCCTGGAATATGTTAATGCCCCCCACTACATCTGTCTTTATCATTCACCCCTCAGACTGACCACCGGCTTCCTGCAGTTTCCATATCACCCTCGTGCAGATTCTATCTTCCATAATAAAGGCAGAGGCTTCTCAGTGGTAGGACTAAGACTTAAACACTTGGTCAGTTAACTCTACTTTCACAAGCAGCCCTTGTTCTGCATAAATTCATGTTAGAGAGATCCAAAAGCTTGGTTTGTCACATCTGCTGTGGGCCCTTAATTTTCAGGCAGAATAACCATGAAATGAACCTATTCTGTTTCCATGGCAGAGGATTCCTCTGCTTTTCTGAAGCTGCTCCACATCCAGGCCATATTTCACACCTCATCTGGAACTGACTCCCTCTCCCACCTTTTCCCCTTCTCACAACCACCCCTTTTGCCTGTCACAATGTATGAGCACAGCAGATCAAGGCTCTGCCTCTGAACTCCTCCAGTCCTGTGCTGGCCACCAGCACAGTTTTGTGGGTTTTTCATTGCAACACAACATTTCTCATGAATGAGTACTCTCCACAGCTAGCCAGAATTTGCAGCCATCACTCATGAAGGCTGAGAATGCCAACTGACCTGGTGCTTTGCAGGTGGAYCAGCACAGTCTTTTTTGAATAGCTGCTCCAGGGCTTCGTGTATGATCCACATGGATCAAGCTGCCTCTGCTTTCCCAGATCTCCAAGGATTGCACTTGCTCCGACTCTTTGTACCCAGACAGAAAGTCCCTCAATCCAAGCAAATTTCTGATTTCAGAACAATCCGAGCAGTCTTGATACCAAATCGAGGATGTGGCAATAGAAAGAGCTGCAAAAGGCAATTTACCATTCTGTGTGGCAAACTGCAAATTTACGTCTGTCCTTCCTTTCATGCAATTGCTCGCACTCACACCTACCTCTTTTGAAAAATTCTGGTGGCTCAGGTACTTTTAAGCACAGAAACACATCAAGATTCATGTAGTCTTGAACAGGTTGCTGAACCCATGCCACTGTACCACGCAATATATGCTAAGTAACTATGGAGGAAAGACCCAGTAGTTACATGCATAATTCAATTTTACTCCAGATTTCTTGCTCTGCTGCCAAAGTGGTGGAATTAACCGTAAAATTGAATGTAGAAGTGACCATGTAAGTGCTGCTAGAGACAGGAACAAAAAAAGCAGATGCTGTAAGTTGTGATACATTGGCAGCATGTACTCATCTTTCTTCTGCATTACACTGCTCCCCAGAATGTAGTTAATGACAAGATATTGCTCTGATACAGGTACCACTGGAGGAGCTCGAGGCATTTTGCAGGCAGTAAACTATTAAGGTGCATGAATACATTTTTTGTCAATTAACCCCTTCTCCAGGAAAAACTTTCTGGTGTAGTCCTGTTAAACTCTGTGTGGTTGTGTGAGCACTGAATACAACCCAAATTTATATTGAGGAACTTAATCAGGAAGAAATTGTGGAAGAGTACTGAAAGTATCTTTAYATGTTAGCTTTACTATAAATAACCCATATGTCTGCAGATCCATGCTTCCATTTCTCCCAGTTATACATTTCTCCTGATGTAACACCTTCACTTTTACACTACAGTATCTCTGGAGCCTGAACTCAGACTCTTGATCTCAGCAGAAGCATTGGGATGCTGCTGTTTGATGGGCTGAGAYGCACAGCCTGGTTGCTCAGAGTGGCAGAGCATGTTGTCCCCATGGAGCTTCTGTTCCTCCTTTGATACACAAGCAAGAATGTCAGTGATATKCTGGACATGACAAGGATGCTGTTATTTATTGCTATCGCATACTCTATTTGCAAGACCGCAGAGAAAAATCTCAATGGGAAATTGTTAAACTTTATTTCCTTTCCAAAATACAGCTTCAGTGTACAAGGAGATGAGACCCAGATCAAAGCACATCAGCAGGGAATACTATAGAGAGCAAAGAAAGGGAGTATTCTCACACACAGAACTGCTGTTAACAATCCCTTAAAATTTCTGCAACATCTCTGAACCAAAATACAGCCCTGGGAAACACTGGCAGGGAGTGAGTAGTTTCAAGCAAAACTAACACTTACTTCCACCTATCTTAACTGTTAGCACAACAAACAGAGACATTTCACTAAAGAGCACAACACCTGTTCACCCTTGCCCATACAATCATCTTTTGTGGCCACATAGCAGAAATAGCCATTTTCTTTACCTGCATCCCAGACTTTGCATCTTCTTTTCTGGCTTCCAGTCAAACAAACAAAACTAAATAACAAAACCAAAACAACTACCAGCAGCAGGTTTGATGATAAAACTTTCAAAATGGCCTAGTCTCAGTTCTGAGTCAGAAATCTCAGTTGTAAAGTGTTTAATGCTATCAAAGTAATTAGGGGCCTAGAGCATAACCCAGGAAAGAGGGTGAGGGAGCTGGTGTTGTTTGGTAAGGAAAAAGACAAGGCTGTAGTAACTTAAAAGTATTTAAAGGGCATTACACAGAAACCTCACTGTCAGTTGCAGGTGGAATAGCAAGGCCAAGAATTACACCGGGAGGTATTTCGGCCAAAAAAAGAAAAAAAAAATGTTTGGAAGGTGTAGATGATGATGATGCAGCCCTGGATGGACTCACCTCAAGGAAACAGGAGTGTGTTTGGCTGTCTGGATGGGAGTGAGGTGGAAACCTCACACTGAGAGAACCACAAAATTGTCTAAGGTGAAGTGGAGAGGAAGGAAGAATGGGAGGAAGAAGGACACAGCTGGTAGGCTGTGAAGTGGGAGAGTTCAATGATCAAAATAAGTTTCTTGATTCTTGGAATAAACTTTAATCTGTCAGACTATCTCACAGAGGTATATCACTTGTCATGATGACAAATGAATGACAATTTCTTCCCTTGAGGCCATTTGACTTCATCACATATTTTGACAGCTACATGATTCTGAAGACAGCACTTGCCAAGAGATGTCATCATAATTCACAGATACTTTCTCCACAGATAGAAAAGAAGTAGTTTAGTAGAAGTTCAAAGAGAAATTAGTGGAGAAAAMCTACCACCTGCCCCTGAGTTTTTGGTTGGGACTTTATTATCACAAATAATATCTCAAACTAGTGATTAAACTAAACTTCTAAAAACTATTTAAAATAAAATTAAGTWGAAAATAATACATCATCAAGTTTAATGGCAACTAAAACAAAAGTAAAGGCTTTAGGAAGATTTTCAAATTGTTTCTGATTTATTTTTTCTTTCTTTTCTGTCTTGTCTTCTGCAATTGCAAATTCCCACTGTCAATGCCAGATTTTTTAAATTTTGGGTTAAATTAAGGTGACCTGTACTAAATATGTTAAAGTGATATTGTCAATCTGAAAGACAGAAAAAACTAACCCATGTGGCTTCAGATTCACTGTATTTCAGGACAATTTATTTTGGAGTTCAGTATGATTTACTAATTCTTGTTGGCAGCATGTCTTTAGTTAGCTGTTTTGTCCTGGCCTTGCCTCAACTGTGACCTGTTCAGGGCAATGCATCCCCAGTTTCTCATAACACCTACAAGCATAGTGATGTTGGTTTACATTTATAGCTGTTTTACCAAAAATATCTTTTCAGGTGCATGAGCTATATGTCAGCCTGGAACAACAGAGTAACCAAACTCCATTCACTACCACACTGCTGATGTTCAGACATTAATTTACACAGAAAGGATACAACACTGGAATTACTGCTGTGAAATAGATCACAGGTTACCAGATGTAATATTGGGGCATTTTTAATGTTATACCCCATAGCCATCTACACCTTGCCATGAATTGCAGAATTCATTACTTGAAGTCAGAAATATTAGTCTCTCTGTTCACATCAGGTCAGAAAACTCCACTTGAAGACATGGTCAGTTTCAATGGCTCATTGTCCAAAGCGATCTATCTAGTAGAAAGAATCACTTTGCTGCTCCTAAAAGGCAAAATGCCAAGTGRATCAGGCATAGTTTATCGAGGATATTCACTTTGTTTATGGAAATTTGTATGTGGGAAGTATAAAGAAAYACAGAAAATCATTATCCATATTTCACCTAATCAGCAAAATAGTGTGAGATCCAGCTATGCAAAAGCCCCACACACTTACTATTTTTGATAAAAGAGTTCTTAGGGTTCTTTCTAATTTACGCATTCTGGAATTTTACATCAAGTAACTGGGAAGAAAGCCTGAAGTTTATACATTTTTAGCACAGTATAAAATAYTAGAAATTTTAGGAAATTTCTGTTCATCCTTACTTTAAATTTGCTCACTCTCCTTTTCCACCGTGTTTTTGGGATATCCCATTTACTCATTTTGTCTATTACAACTACATCCAGGGCATATTGTATTCTGACTATCCCCAACCTGGTTTCTACTTTACAGATTAAGAATATGACTGTCTTCTCAACCCCATGCTGTGTCCCAGGATTACTCGATCAGCAGTTGGTAGATGATGCAGTAATACACATTTTTAAGGCCTGGTTCCCTTAGTCCTTCAAAAGTTAGGCAGTCGAATATTGAGCTTGTTGGCATTCGAGAGTTTTGATGAAAGAGCAAGAGTGCTGTGGCAAGTATAGAGTAAATTCCAAGGGAAGAGCTGCTGCTTGAAAAGTCAAGCTGGTTAGGCTGGGATTAGGGAGGTAATTTTTATTTTGTGGTTTCAGTCCAGGGAACACTGCATACAGCATAAATGAACAAGCTTTATGTATCAAAATGCCTTCTTGTAACATTCCTGCTCCTGCAAGAAGCCAACTTACCTCCGCACCTTCCACCCCCAGTGTCCACTGCTGCACAGCAGCTCCTTGAGAGAGGCATTTATACTTTGGTCTAATGATTCTCCCTCTCCATTATGGAACAGATTTTAACTCACACCTATCTAAATCATAGTATAGACAAGACAATCATTATATATTAAAGATCACCATATTGAAGAYGAAAGAACAATTACTCTGTCAGCCTAACACAACATGAAAACCACTTTTCTCCTCACACTTCAAAGATGTTTTTCTTAGAGTAGGCATGCTTTCACTGCTAAGAATCCTAAGTAGAAAGAGAGGGGAGTTATTTCACAGTGGACAGAAGTTTATAAGAAGTCAAGTTCGTAGCAAAACAGTTAACAAATTTATTAGCAAATTAAAATACCTGTCACTTAATGTTTTACAGATCCACTATTTAACGGCAACACAAATATATTACTGCATTGAGGAAAGCATTTCTTTAAAAACCTGTAGAAGCTAGAGATGAACTTTTGTGATAGTGTCAAGCTGGTCATTAAATGCTGCAGATTAACAGCAGGGAGATGAAAGACACTCTTGGGCAATATCAGGTGCTGTATTTCTCACTATTACATTTCCCCAAATGTTTAATGTTTTCCTAGGTTTAAAAACTATTTATCACTTCATACATGGTTAAAATTAAAGGGCTGAAAACATTGTTTTCTTTGATCAGCCCCAAGGCCTCATTTGCTGGATGGCTCTGGGCAAGTCTTTCATTTCTTGACCATCTGCAAAGGTGTAATAATARCACAGATGATACCCATATTTCTCCATCATTGCAGCAGTGTCAGTCATATGACATTCCAGAGTCTGCCCTTGATTTTAGTACATTTTTATGAGTTAGACAGAAAGGTAAYATCATACACTATCAGCTGTTATGTGCTTTTCTTGAATGAACTTGGCATCATGCTCCACAGATTCCCTACAAGGAGTAAGTTTCAGTCACACCCCAAATCTCTTGTGACTTCAGACCTGCTGTGCAAGGACCCTACAGGGATACTGCTTTAAAGAATCCTAAGTACAGCAAGTTTTAGGAGAAGTAATATAAAATGGTATTTCTCTGTTGCAAAATAGTGACATGGGAGTACATGAAACTGAAGCAAAGCTAGAAACTGCAAGAGACAAAACCAGAGATTGTCTTAGAAACAAGAGAATTTTCACTAGAGTAAGAATCTGAAGTTTATTTCCGTGGTGCAATATAACTTCTGACGTCATTTGTACTACGTAATGCTTTTACAGCACAAAGAGTAGGAAGCAGTATGAATAGGAGCTTCATATTTTTTGCAGAAGCCTATTTCAATTAGGTCATTCCTACAAATTTGACTGTCATGCTAAGACACTTTTGACAACACTGAAAACTTAAACTTGCCACTTTCAAAGCAGCAAGGAAGCAATAGTACCAACGCCTGGGATTTAATTGAGAATTTCACCATGTTCACTCCAGGTTCCTAGGTATAGAAGTACATAASAAGCTCCATTTTCATGAAGGAGAAATAAAACAAGTTTCCATAMTTCTTAGCTGCGTGGGAAGGGTGAAAGACAGGAGAGCTGCAACCCAAAAGCTCTGAAAGTGGAGAGAAAACTGATAAGCTGTGTTTTAAGGCATGTGGTGATTTGGGGGGCTCTAAGATGTTCCAGCAAGACTGACAGAGAAAGGGGAATTTGAATGTCACAGCGTAGGAGTTAAGAAGCAGCAAAGAAGAAATCCACAAGCTGCCTTAGATCCTCAGACTTCTGAAAAACAAAACAAAACAAAACAAAACAAAACAAAAAAAAAACCCACAGAGAAAATTGGCTGGCATGAAGCCTAACATACTTTTGGAAGGGAAAAAAATTACAGTAAAAAGCTATAATAAGTGCTCTGGCTGAAACCTAAACCCAAGAAGTTTGTGGTCCCAAATGTTGCTGATTTCATCCTGGGTGTTAGCTCAACTTGTTTACTGTTGCAACCAAAAGAAAACTCACAGATAAAAAAATCCTGTTTCAGGAAGTGGCAACATCATAATTCCAAGAAAAACTCAACTGGGGACTGTCTGGCTTGTCTTATATCCACAGAAATATGCAGCTGAGAAAAACAGAGCTGTCTAAGATGAGCACAATGAAACTGCTGCCAGGGGTTGTGTAGGTGCACATCTAGGTTGCTTACGACACACCAGGCTGTCTTCTCCTTCCTGAGTCTGTCTCAAGGCTACTGTGCCTTGTCTTGCCACCAATTTAACTCTCTCATTCAGCCAGCTTCTTGGAACAAAACTCCTCAGCCACTGGCTGTCCTGTCAGTCCTTATACCTGACTCAGTCCCTATTTTTGGCCAAGCAACAGCTGTTTTTTAGGACAGTATTCAAAACTGTGAGAAGAGACCAAAAATTCTCTCACAGGGGAAGAATGCCAAGTGACAGAGAAATCACATGGGTAAAGTACTCATTCTGGAGTCGAGAACATGATGTATTTATTTATTTTAGCATGCATAGCCCAGTACCAATGCTCCAGGTGAAGTTTCTGCTCTATTACAATATGGGACTCCTGTCACYCTGTTACTGGATGATAAATTTTCTACACCTGGTGAGCTAACACAATGCTTATTCCTCAAAGACCACTGGCCTATGAAACTGCTCAATGCCCATTGTTAAAAAAGGAGAACTGGATGTTCCCCAGCCCCAGTGCCCTACCAACTTATTAAATCAGCCATAACATTGGGGTCCCCGAGCATTAGCCACCACTGAAAAGAACACCRGGACAGAAGAGCAAATGTACAAAGGGGAGGGGAAAACGTTAATAATTTTAGGGAAATGGTTATCAAAAGTATGTTTATTCTGAGGCAATCAAGGAATATAKATGTAAAATACAGTATTTAAAAAAGAAAAAAACAAACCTTTCCTGTACTAAGTATGCATGATTTTCATAGRAGATATCCCCCCGTGGCTTCCATCAAATAAAGAATGCCTGCTTCTTACTATTGTATTGATGTTAAGGAGTTTTTTATTTTACCAGATTTTTGGTAATAACCCCACTTCACTTTGTAGATTGACAGCAAGTAAGAATTTCAGCATTCACTTCAAGAAGTTTCTTGGCCTTGTATGTATGCAGCTTTAAACACAGTGTACACCCAAAAAACTCAATCCAGAAATCAAATACAAAAGGATTCAAAATATATACATAACGACATCAGTGTACTAACTACTCTTGCAAAGTTCTCCAATCTAGAAAACCTCCATACATTTAGAAAATTCTAATTCGCTGACCTAGTTAGCTTACAGTCAAGAGTTTTGACAAAGCGTAGTCTGCTCCATGAAGAATTTTGCTCAGTCTTTTTCTRGAGTATATGAAAGTATCTTCTTTTTATCCAAACATGCATTTTACTTGTTTACTATTTTTTTTTCTAGTAGAATTTTACTAATGTGAGTCAAAATCCATTGTGGAGGAGCATGCAGTAAGATAATCTATCTTTATTTTCTTTCTAATGGTCACTAAGCTTATATTCAGGCCTAATACAATTCTGTCATGTATAAGCAAAGTCTGCATTAATACCTGACATGGCTGGCTTGTGTCTCTACTCTTCTAGGAAACACTGAGGTAGCTTCCCTCACTGTAGAAGACAATTCAAAACACTGATYTCTAGCCTTGCTGGTATCAGTTGTTTCCTGGGAAGCTAATTGATTTCACACCCAGACTATTTAGGTGGAAAAACATGCATGCTTTCAAAAATAAGTGTTATTGCCAACCCATGAGTTCAGGAAGCCCTGTGCTCCAGAAGGTGCTGGTAGCAAAAGCAGCATTGCAGATTCCCAATGCCCTYGTCTTCACATACTACTCCTTAAGTACATGAAGCAAATTCACTTGTGCAGAGACAGTTTTACAGTTTATGTGAGCAGTATTCAATGCAGCAAAGAGCCAGTGTGGTACAGGCTTCAAGATATTATAATGCTAAAAGCTCACTCATACAGGTGGTCAGGAGACAGGGAGTACTTAAAAAAAAGAAAAAAATACTAAAACATGAAGCTAAGAAGGTTTCATAAATTTATGCATCTGTTTTCTTGTTTGAATACGTGTTAAAAGAGTGAAAGTTAAAGATGAGCAAAGCAACATTACCTTCGCATTTAATGCTAGTTTTGACAAGGTGAGCATCAGGAGCCCTGATGTCCTCCATGGAATAAGGAGGCTGTTGGGGTCGGAAAAACTGCAGCCAGGTAGCTTTTTCCACAGCAGGAGCCAAGCAAACAGAAATAGTATGAGTTACGGGCTCCAGACCCTGTTCTGATGAGAGGCCTGCCTCCGAAGTGCTGCCTGGACTATGAAAGACTGCATCAGATGCATGCTGAGGCASACAGCTCACCAATCTTCTTCTTCTTCCCTTAGTTAATTCTCAAGCCCACGGCACAGCTGCCCCCACTCCTGTCAAATTTACACACTGACGCTTCCAGAGGTCRTGACCTTTCCCAAACGCCTGGAGCCGTATTAGTTGTGCCACCAGGGGTCAGGTTGAACACAGCACAACCAAGCTTGGCTCAGAAAGGCCCCGGTGTGCAGCAATGCAGGCAGAGGAGCTGCCCGCAGGTGTGGAGCCGTGCTGAGGGGAGCCGGGAGGCATCCCGGGGGATTCGCTGCCGGCAGAGTGCAGCCCGGGGAGGCTGAGCGCGGGCCTGGAGCCGCCGAGCCCGGGCCTGGAGCCGCCGAGCCCGGGCCTGGAGCCGCCGAGCCCGGGCAGGCTGTGTGGGCTGCTCGGAGCCGGCCCGTGCTGCTGATGCCATCTGCTGGCTACAGCATTTCCCAGCCGGGGCCGGCGGGATCGGCCGCACACACCGCAGCGCGCACCTCAACTTCCTCCTGCTGTGGAAAGCTGGCGGGCTTGGACACCATGGGAGAGCTGAGCGTGGGGAATAACCAGCAAAAAAACGAAGTTATCATGCATAGAGTCCCGCTGGCCCTGCTCCATCCATTCCCCAGGGAATGGAAGCTGAGGAGGGAGGGGGTTTTGCTCCAGCTCAAGGGGCCTTAGAAAGTTTATTCCTTATGTATACAGCATAGATCTACTCACGGGATGCATCTCGCTGGAAATTTTCCATGTTGGGAAACARTGCTTATTCTGAAAAGTGAGTCTGTGCTGGCACCTGATATTGCTGCGGGGGTGGGTTGTGGCTCTGGCCATGCCATCCCAATGAGGGCAGTGGGTGACATGATGTGGGCAGCTGGGTGTGCTCAGTCCTGCGGYGATCCCACAGCGGGCTCAAGATGGGACGGGGGGCAGGGGACCACACACTATTCTGACTGATGTCCAACATTTGGTCACTTTAAAGAGCTCTGGACTCAAAATTTTGTTTCCTTTGGACTGAGAGAAACCTACTGCATTAGTAAGCACTGTGACTTGGAGTTAGATCTCAGCACAGCAGCTATCCTAGAAGAGTAGAGAGCCAGAAGSAGAGCAAACTTATAGAGACCAAATCAGCATGCATGTTAAAGTGCAGTTACTTGGCCGATGTGAAATTGAAATCACCAGACAATGGAAGCCCGTCAACGGTGTGATGTAAGCTAAGAAAATTTAAAACATCTAAACCTTGTTTCTGTGATACCATGGTGATGAACRACTTACATTTGCCAGTCAGTTGTACTGAATAAAATTTTAAGATGTATCTTGAAGAACAACAGAGGAGTCCCAGAGAAGTGCTATGAGTATGTCTACCCTAAATTTAATTTAGTAACAGTGCTGATGTGGTGATCTCGGTATTTCCAGAAAGTGGTATTATATTCTATTAGGTGCAGCAACCTGAGTAGTTGATACCACTTTGGTTTCTTACCCTACCTCCCCGTCCTGTTTCATGATGTGTGATCTCTTTTGCAAACATGTAATCTCATAACTGAGGCAAATGAACTTTCCCCAGTGTCGCAGACAGGGTGTCACAGCTGTGATGGCCTCAGCCAGTGCATTTATTCCAATGAGAGTTTCACCTGTCCCTACAACTCTGACATCACTTTTACCCACAGATACCTTTTTAGGAGCCCAGTCTGATCCCTCTGATTGTGCTCATGCAACCTTGGCTGGACACAAAAAATTCCCCCATGAAAATCAAACTCCAGTAATGTACATTAGCTTCACATGTCTTCAGACCTGGTTGCTCAAGATAATGTCCAGTCTCTTACTGTGAACTACAAAATATACCATCTGTTAGACTTAAGCTTAAAATGCCTTGATTAAAGAAATGCTAGCAACATCCTGGTAATTAATTAATAATATCATAATTCAAATTTGTATCGCCTGCAGTTCATTAATTGTGCCCTTCTGTCCTCCTCTCTTTGTAATTAAGATGTTAGCTACATTCTATTACAAATCCCTTTATTCTTGCATAGCAGCTCCTTAGTTACTGTTTCTGTGTAGTATAATAATTCCCCAGACATCAAGATGTTGTATGCTATTTTTTTTCAGCCATTTTCCTTTTCACAACCTTCCATCTTGCTGTATCCCATCAGCTTAGACTGTCGGATTTGTGCATTTGGAGAGAAAATTAAAATGTATTGGGAATAAAAAGAAGCACAAGGAAAAGGAGAGAGCAGAGCTGATTCTGTGACAGACTTCTCCCATGACCTCAGGAGTACTCCTACTTCCCTTCACGTTGTCATGCCTAAAAAAACCATATTTGAACCGGATCACCCCTTATGGAACTACATTTTTAGATCATCGTGTTCAGTGGAATTCTGACTGACAGGAGCCTCAGTACATGAGTTTCTGTAACAGGCATACCACAAATTTTTTTGCACTGCAAATCCTTCTGATGTGATGGCGCATCAAGCAGTTCTTCCCTGCATGCCAATGTTACCATGTTTCATAAGTAAAAGGCTTCATAAGTAAAAAGGACTCCAAACATGAATAATAAATGGTTGTAAATAGAGAGACCAAAGGCTTGTGGAAGTCCCAATGATTTCAACATTATAGGGCATAAAACATGATGCTCATTTAATGTGAATCAAAAGCAATGGCAATAAGCCACCTTACCACAGGAAATAACATTCTTAACACTTGTATTTCATTTGATCATGCCTAATGACTCTCCACATCACTCCAACAAGTGTTAAGGTTTGCTAATGGCCAAAGGGAACATTCTCTTCTGACACAAAGTGACCTGCCCTGAAACTGTACTTTGAACAGCTAATTTCATGGAATAGTCAATGGAGCAGAAAGGATCCACACCTCTCAAAATTAATATATTGGGTGCTTACAGTGCAAGGTTCCAATCACCTTCATGCATCATGATTCAATGTACACAAAGGCAAAATGTMTGATGGTTGCTAGACCACTGAGTGGAACTGCTCAGGACAGAACTATCCATCACAGATGGAGCTTTTAATATATTTTGCTTACAGTCTCAGGTGAAATTAACAGCAAAGCAAAGGTCATCAAGTAATTTAAAGAACTGCTACTGCTGTAGAATGAGGCCCCATTAGAGGTTGTGCAACAATTTGGTTTTGTTTGCTGATCAGAAAACCACTCAATGAAGATGCCCCTTTTCCTTTWTAGGAGAAGATGTCTATGTTTATTTCTTCATTCCTTTGAATTGAAGCTATTTACAGAATGATGTCCTACTCCAGCTAATACCATATACCTTATGAGGAGAGTAAGTTCAAAGGTGTAATACAAATACCAATTTCACCATCATGGAATTACCTATTTCTTYTGCTAACAGATCTTAAAAGATAGGAAGAGCTAATCTGATGTTTGTTTAGAAACACAAAGATCTGCTAAATGCGTACAATGAAAAATTACCATACAAATTTGCTTTCATACAATGGCACAAGACCATAAATATATCTTAGTTTTTAGCTGGAATTCCAAAGAAAATTAACTATGTTCCATCCCTGCTTTGCAATAGCTTTTAGAACCACACAGGCCAACTCCAGCTAAATTTGGCTGCAGGTAAGTTTTCAAGACATCTCTTTAGACCTGAGTTCTAAAAGATTTGTAGAGAGGGCAAAATAATGCTGCCAAACACCAATCTGTTCCCCTAAAAAAGGCTGAGCAAGCATATTATTCAGTGCTGGAGAACTCCTACAGATATCATTCTACAGGTTTTAAGAATGCCATAACAACAGGAAAAGGCTCAAATGCTCTGCATTTTTAGATATTAATAATGCAGCCAGAAGCACAAATACGTGCTGAGTCTTGTCAAAAGGAAATCAAGTAAGTGTCTAGAAAGGATCTAGTGCACAAGTCTTATGGGAATTGGGAGGTAGCTGGGGGCATTTAGCCTGGAGAAAAGGAGGCTCAAGAGAGTCCTTATCATTCCCTACAGCTGCCTGAAAAGAGAGTGTAGCCAGGTAGGTTTGGCTTCTTCTCCCATGAAATGAGAAATAGGACAAGGAGAAATGACCTCAAGATGGTGAGTGGGAGATTCCATTTAATACTAAGAGAAATTTCTTCACTGAAAGAACAGTTAATCATTGGAACAGGTTGCCCAGGGAAGTGGTACAGCCACCATTCCTGGAGGAATTTGAAAGACATGTAGATATGGCACATAGGGACATGTTTAGTGGTGCACTCAGCAGTGCTGGTTTAATGTTTGAGCTCAATGATCTTAAAGGTCTTTCCCAACTTAAACAATTTTTAGATTCTACACTTCTGTGAAACTGTACAGCTATTTTAAAAGAAATTTTGAACAGATCCATACTGGTCTATAATTCATGGACATTAGTCAGTACAGAGACCTATTGGTTTCACAGGGCAACAGGAGAGAAAAAATCTAAAATACACAGCTGAGGAAATACAGCAACTACAAACAGAAGTTTAATGAGCTTCAGTGGAGRGTATAATGGAGAGAAGAGTTGTCCTCAGTCCTGGCTCTGAACAGGAAAGAAATGCAGTTTTTCAGACAGAAAAGTATTCTTTAGCTGGGCTGGATGTCCTGCAGGACCTTAATTTGTCATAGCAAAAATCATCTCTAGAAAGACTGCAGATCATTAGTGTTATCTACTACTGTCTCTGTCCTTTATCATGCTGTGAACAAAACTCTATCAGTATCTTTCTACCATAAACGATATCTAAAATCAGGAAAACTTTCTAATCCCTCATGTGAAGGTGAACTAAATCTACATATGCATAGCCCAAATTATGGTGGTATTTATTCCTGAAGACAAACTAATAAAGTCACGTAGCATAGTTCTAAATCCATAATAGACCCAAGGAACAAAAAACTGTCTCTGTTCTCTGCTCAGTGTATTACTGAGGTAAATTGATGACTCCCACACAGTAATACAAGTCACCAGTGCAGTCAGCTTATCAGTAATTAGCCTTGTGCAGACATAAAATAAAAAGAAATTAATTCGTGGTTTTTAAAGCTTCTGCTCTCTTAGGGATAAATTGTTTCAGCATACGGGGATGTGTGTGACTTACAGAGTCATCTTAGTGCTCAAGGGGGTGGAGACATTCCTAATACTTCACTGTAGGACATGGAAACAGCTGATTGACTGTTTGGGACAGAGGGAAGCCCAGATTTAAATTTCCAGTTGTCTTGGGAAGCTTCCTTTCATAGGTCCTCTAGGGATAACAGCTCAATATTTGATAACTTCTTATTTCCTGGCTCATTTTTCTGGCTTGCAAGGGAACCTCATAAAACTTACTTTCTTAGCGCCATTAGCATAATTTGTAAAAAGCAGATATTTGTATTTATTTTTAAAGCATATATATATATATATATATATATATTTATATTTTTCCTTCAGAAAATTCTTTCTGGCTTTTGCAATCAGTGTTTTCCCCACCACTTATACAAGCAGATATAAATTCCAATATGAAGATCAGATTACATTGATCAACGATGTCAACAATGCCTGTGTCAACAAAGACCATCTAAATCTAGTGAACTAAAATATATAATGAGTACATTAAAGCTGGGGAGTGTGTTTGTGTAAAGCAAGCTTTCAGAAGCAGTTCTGGTTCCATCAAAATATGCATCAAGTTTAAAAGGCAGTCAACTACATGTCTTCTATCACTGCAAGAAACTTTTGTTCTGCTAAACCCAAACTGTACCCAAAGATCCCTTCAGAAGAGAGTAAACAAGACAATGGACCAAATACAGGACTGGGAGTGAGGGATGGCAGGGGAAGGGGGAGGGCAGTTAATTTGATGCCAGTGCATCCAGCCTGAAAACAGAGGAACACATATTTTAACTCTCGTAGCTCCTGGGAACGCAATGCCAATGGTGGAGGAATCTCTATGTATAATACTGTCAGAAAACACAATTTCATCTCCCTCTCTGTTGACTCAAAAGAAAAGATACATTAAATAGGTGCACCCTGGTTTAACACCCATGAAGAAGATTATTTCAGTCACTCACTGATACTTACACAGATTTGTAGCTGACAGAGTCTAACATTACAAAGRAGATTATTGAGAAATAATGAAGGGTTGGCACATCCATCTTCTTTCAGRCATAAATTTTTCACACATTATCTGAGCAAAAGTCTCTCTGCTATCCACAGGCAGACAAAACAATCACTTCTGGCAACTCCAAGTGAAAATGTCTCTTACAACACATAATCAGATACAGAACATATCTTCATATCTCTATATGAAGAGTAAGAAATAATCTTATTGCAAGAAGTAAAAGGGCTGTGGATCTCTCTATTTGGAAATTATGTCCTTGCCCATTTAGCACATCTGTGAATAATAAAAGCAGAGAATCAGATATGCTTTAACACCTGTTGCTTGTTTCGAAGCATGCAGTAAAGAAAAGCCCCCAGAACATCCTATTTGCCTGTGCTTCCACATGTCTAAATCCAAAGCAGAACCTGGTGTTCTACAATATTTTACCCACCTCTACAAATGGGAAGATTATGCACACATGATCATCTCACAGTTGCTCACTTCATAACCAGCAAACATTTATAACTGGCCTGGCAATTCTACTGTGTTTTAAAAGCGTACTGTACATTTGTTTCCATGCCATCATTACTGTTACTTAACATGAACACTCAACATAGGAATAGAATACAAAAACAGATAATACAGATTGTGTTAAAAATAAAACAGAAAGGAGGACCTCTAACCTGCAAATGCACAGGTATTTTCCAGTTAGTGCTACTATGCTTCAGTACACCAAATCAATACTTCTTTAAAAGGATATATTAATACTTTTTTAAACTCTATACTCAAGGCTTTCTGGCATATTTCCTMCCTCCCCTTGCATCCATTTTTTATAAATATAAATATACACTGAAAGCAAAGATTAATTTTTCAAATTCTAGGAAAATTCACATGTTCGGTTAGACATTCCACACATAAGGATGGGCAACTGCACTGGCAAGTGCAAGGATCTTCAACATCGTGACTTGGCCATTAGAGAAACATCTCGGTTAAGTTTTGCAATGATTTTTAAATCACTAGATGGCGATGTAACAAGCARCTTTACAAGAAGTGCAGATGCACTCGGGACAGAAAATAGGTTTTGTGCAAGAAAAGGTAACTCATTTCAAGTGGAAGAAGTGAGAACAAGCAGAATGTAAGGGGTGAGATAATATTTTGCTTTAGGTGAACTGGAATAAAAGCTCAGTTTGGATCAAAAACATCTGTGGAAGATTTTGAGTTAAAAGACTTCTCCAAAACCTGCTTGAAAGGATTATTTTTAACACAAGTTCTAATTTTGAATGGTTCTATAAGGAGCTGTTAAGTATTGGAAGAAACACTGCTATTGTGTCCCAAAGATTTCCTGAAGCAGACTGTGACACAATGACACTATTCATTGTGTGGCTGCTCTTTGAAATAAATATGCTTTAAAACTATTTTACCTCCCAAAATTCCCTCAGAAGCAAGAGACAAAACCAAGATGAAAATCTGAGGCACTTTAACCCAAAATTCTACAATTTTCTCTCTGCCACTACTAAAATTAGTATCAGTGAAGTGATGCTTCATTGAGATTTATAGGATAGCTCATGTGCACTCGTCACCGCCAATAAAATAGGGTTGGATGCTGATTTAAACAGCAAGTATTTGACACCTGYAAATTAACTGTGGGAAATTACTTCCACATATGAGACGGCAGCTGCTGCAGGTCTACATAATACTGCAGAAACATAAGATTGGGGGAAAAAATGGAAGAGGAATATGAAGCCCATTCCAGTGTGAGAAGCATATTTGGAACTGACGAGAGACAAAATTCTGCTAGAGACTTAAGTCAAAAGATAAATTGTAATTCCACATAACTGTTGGTATCAGAGAAAGCTCCAAACAATACACTTAGTTTCCTCCTTTCCAAATCTACTCTGGACTTTCTTGAGCCACCTAAGGAGTGTGTATCAACTAGGTTAGACATCAATCTCTGTCTGCAGAACAATGGCTTTGGGACACCACATTCCAAAGCAGCAGCTCCATATGTTATGGTACTTCTGGAGCACAGAGAAGCAGACAAAGTTTCTAAAGGGAAGCTGGAAAGGGAAGCTCCCAGGGCTGGATGAACTGGCAACATCACTACCTTCACAAAAAGAAGTCACATGAGAAGGGCTGCTGCAGAATGGTTGAGATTAAATAAAATAACACACAAAGCAGCTGACTTTGAGGAGGTATTCCTGAGATAAAATGTCTCTCCATTTTGAAAGCTCCACAAAACATTTATTTCAAAATAATTTGTTTGGGTGTTTTTGTGTTTTTTGTTTGTTGGTTTTTTTTTTTTTTTTTTAATAAATCCTAGTGTAATAGGCATTATCAAATCCAAGTATACTCTGTATAATCTGATTAATAACATCTTTAGACTCATGCCCCACTCTTTCAGTTGACAATATTCAAAAAGGTTTTTGCCTTACAGATCATCTAGAATACATGCACTAAAATAAAAAAAATTCACTGTTTTTTTGATAGTGAATGTTTAAAGCTTCACATAGGAAAAGAAACTTTCAGTATTTTGTCTTTCTCAGATGATTGCTGGTAGTGTGAAAAAGAGTTCAAGACTTTCTGATCAACTCCATGTTGCCTTAAGACAATTATCCAGCTCTTAATGGCTACTGCAGTTGAATTGGCAAGGATTTATTGAAATACCTTCCGCTAGGATTCAGCTGACTATTATGTTCCCTTAATCAGAGGGAACAAACAGAAAAATGCAGAATCTCCTAAATGCACTTATTTCATGCTTCACAGTCAGAAAGCCTGCAGCCTAAGTTAGGTCAGTGGAGCAAATCAAGGTCATTAAAATTTTCTAGTAGCTGAGGCTTTTGAAAGTAAGGGCAACATCCTGCCCGTCTTCTAGTTTTAGGGGATTTGATCTGACAACAGAGAATAACACTCAGACCCCCACCAGTCAGTCCCCCAAATGAGTTAGGATTACCTCATGCTCCTGCAGGTTATGCTAGAAGCTTGAGAATCACTCCCCAGTGCAGTATGATGGATTTGATATAGATACATATATAGATACATAGATACATATATATATATATACACATATATATATACAATTCTATCATATTGGAGCTACACAAAAAAACTGAGAAAATGTCACTGAATTGCAGAGTTGTAGGATACAGACTGTCTGCGTCATTGTGTTTTCATGAACAGAATCTTCACKCCCCCCAAAACCGCACTCTCATAGTATGACAATCTTCCTTTCCCCCAATAACATGCCCAGAATTAGACAAAGGAGTAGGGCAGCTCTGAAGAAAAGGAGTCAAGTAAGGTGAGATCAGAAACATGGCTTTTACGCACTAGAGAAATAGCTGAGAATAGCCTGTGCAGATGTAGAACCAACACTGCTGCCCAATCACACTGTCATATTTTGTAAAAGATTACATATGGGCCGATGTTCGAAAAAAAAAAAAAAAAAAAAAAAAAAAAAAAAAAAAAAAAAAAAAAAAAAAAAAAAAAAAAAAAAAAAAAGGGATCCATCTAAGCAGGAAATTTGTATAAAATAGGCACTGGTTTTATTTTTTCAGAATACTGCCCATGCCCCTCAGTTAAGTGTTTTTAGTATTAGTACAGTTGGATCTGCCTGAGTTTTCTGTKTCAGAAACAAGAATGGAACAGATCRCACATTTCCAGAAATCTGTAAAACTAACAGAAAAGGCAGACATCTCCCAGACGTCTGCAAAACAAATTTGGAGAGCTCCCAAATTACTTAAGTAAATTAAGTATTAATCACTTCTCATGCAAACTTTTTTTTTAGTGTGAATAGGTGGCTCAGACAGATAATTAAGGTTGCTGGTTTTCTCCTGATTTAACCAGATTGTGCAAATAGCTATTTGTAAAGAAGGAAAATCCAAGTCTTTACACAGTTGTGTAACTTCTGAAATGGAAGGGAAATGTAAAGGGGAGTGAAACAGGAAATCAACAACGTTGATTTAACGTGGGGATCTAATTTTTGTGAAAGAAACTAAATTGTCAAAGATMCAACAAGGACATTTTCTTTCCCTACCAGAGATGAGTATTGACAAACAGCTTTCCTAACACATGCAATGATACCTCTCTCAGCTGCAGGTGTACTGAAACAAACCAAAACATTGAGATTTAGCTCTAAAAGGAGCTAACTTCTGTTGTCAAGTATTTCCTCACTAAATCACTAGTCCAGAAATATCAGAGCACTTTTCAGACTCAACAGACAAGAAAGAAAGCCATAATCTACATGGCTTTTCTATTTGACTGTGGCTTTCCACACATATTTCTGTTTCTGTTCCTCTATGGGATGCAAAGATGGCAAATGCATGGAGGACACTACATACACATAAAGGATTTGGCATAATGGTAGGAAATCCTAGGGACTGGGCAAGGCATGTAACTTCCAAAAATTGTGAGACACTGAAATATTATGGGTGTTCAATGCCAGATTAATCACTGAAACCAAAATTTTAACTACTACAGGCCACATGGTACTCACCAAAACTTTTGTGACTGGATCATCTGTTCCTTATGCATTTAATGCGGCAGAATTCAGCCCTCAAAGACCCTGATAACCTCTGACAATTTACAGGTCATCATTAACTTCACAGCTACTTAGGCACACTGAAAAATGAAACTACAGGCTTTCTGGTGTTTATCTTCTCTAGCTAGAACTGATGTGGCATAAACATCTCATTAAGTTCCACTACTAGCAATGCAAGAAAGAAAGGAATTGCACACACAGGGAAAAGGTGACTAAACTTCCTTTTCTACCTAGGTCCTCAGAGYTGGACTTTTGCAATCCTTAGAAAAAATAGTGACACTGACTAACAGTTAAATTTTGGTGAGACCCTCCCTATGTGCCACTGGACCAGTATTTCTAGCACTCCTGATCATCTTTCTTTACCCTAGCTGATAAAAAAGACCCCAACCATACTGAGAAGTCATATATYGCAATAACCACGATTTTCACTTTGCTACCTTGTTAACAAACTCCTGCTATTTGTGTAGTCCAGCAGACTTGTGCARAGACCTTCAATCCATATGTTGTCATTAAGGACTGACAGTCATGCACCAAAGCTGGCCAAAACAAATTTGTGGGACAAGTGATGGTCTCTCTGCCAGCTTCTACAGCAAGCACGAGTAATTCAGAAGGCTGAGAGTTAGTTAACGAAATTAATTTAAATGTGCTGCATCACTAGGCAGTATGGTTCCCTAGCATTTATTCAAAGCCATTCCACCAAAGAGTGGCACAAAGAGCGACAAAGAGTRTGCACAATTGCAGCGTGCACACCTGTCAGCACTTTCCAATCAGTTTTTGAAAATATTTGTAGTGCCAAGCAGACAGCATTCATACTAGACCACTGATGATARTTGATCTGATAGATGCAAACTAGCCAATTAGTTTTCTTCTGGTCTAACCTCCAATGTGATTTTCCAGATCCTTTCAAGCTTCTGGGTCTACCTGCCATTTCTAGTTATCTCCTACCACCAGAGGGGACTAATCAGTGCTTTAATAAAAGAGAGTTCATTAAAGCTGACTAAAGTCAAGAACATTTGTTCATTAATTGCTTTGAAATTGTCCACACAGATTTTCAAGGTGTATGTCCACCAAGAATGATTCCATATTATGMTGCTTGTTCTCTTTAAACAGTGATTTAGACTATTTACACAGTTTATAAACACAGCAATCAAATATACCATTTGAAATGCAGGAAGTTGCATGAATTCCATGTATTTTTTTCTAACCATGATGGGATGATTTACGTCCACAAGACTCTGAAGAAATGAAAATTTTATAATCAAGGGAGATACTTTGAAACATTTTTTTGTGAAACTTCAAGCTCACAGTCCTCTCTTTTTCCAATTAGCTTGTCTCAGTATAGGTAGAATTAACAGACACTGGCAAAAAAAA